>NC_135706.1:16655104-16662604 GCF_964276395.1 Gasterosteus aculeatus
AAATATTTTCAGGCATATTTTTGTACAAACTGTTTTGTTTCAGGCACTTCTTCTCTGCTATATTTGACTCGCGAGGGTTCGAATCCCTGCCTTGCTTTAACGGTTTTTTAAAAACGCGTGTGCAGAACCGGAAGTGGGTCTGGCGGTCCGGATTGTAAATGTTGTGTAAGATAAAGTTTAGACCTTTTGTGTACATATGTTGTTACGGATGTTACGTTTTTTATCAAGTTTATAAGGACACGTTTGTTTTGTTCATTATTTTTGTGCAATATGCAAGAAAAATAAAGTTTTTCTTTTTGTAGCAGCAGAACCTGCGTTAACGTGTCTTCATGGTGACGTCACTGATCCCCGCGGCTCCTTAAAGGGCCGCACCCCGCTTTTTGAACGCGCTCCTGATGTTTAGTTTAAGGCTTTGAGGCCTTTGATCTTTGTATAAAGTGTAGCGACCTGAATAATGACCACGATCAATACTTTAACGCTGCGCTGGAGCTGGTCCACGTGCGTGATCTCCGATGCTCACGTTGTGATGTCGTTGTTTTCATCTATTCTGAAAGCGGGATGAGATTTAAGAATAATAAAATATATCGACCAAATTCTTAACATGAACAAACATTGTAAAATTAATCATTTCTTTGAATTACATGTCATTTAGCTGTTTTTATCCAAAGCGACTTACAATATTTAACCCAATGAATCTTATTTATATTATAAAAGAGGTAAAGGTTCCGCTAAGTGAAGTAGTGTAAATGGCCGTCATGAGAGCTGTTTGAATTATCTAATGTCACGGAATCGTGCTTCAATGCTTCCTTACTTAGCCCCTTAGCATAGGAACCATCCTTTACTAAAGGAGGTTATTCCTTCCCACAATTCCTTGCGGCTACAATATTTCAATTAGCTCCAGACTGACGTCAGTAACGTGCGTCTCCGTCCATCTTTACCACGTAGCTCCGTGGAAGTCGATTCCCTAAACACCGCCGTGTCTTTTCCTAACTCCTCATGCACTTTCCTAACCATCTGTTCTGTCAAGGAAAGGTGGTTAGGAGTCGACGTTAGGAGGCAGCTTCTCTCTTCAGTCTCCTCAGCAGCAGCAGTTGAGAAAACCGAGCGCTCACAGGCGGAGAACCGTTGACCTCCTGACCTCCTATTGGTCGCCCATTGACCTCCTGACCTCCTTAGCTCCTATTGGTCGTCCCGGTGATCCTATGACCCCTCAAGACCTCGGCTTTGCATTCTGGGTAACCTGAAACAAAACAAAGGGTGGAGGAGAAAGAGCTGGGGCTTACATGTCCCAGCATGCACTGCAGCACAGCCAAAGCAGCTGCCCCCCCCTCATGGACTCTGAGGCCCCCGCTGAGAGGGTTTGCTTCTGTCCCATCGTTGGGTGTTTGAGGCCCGCCTGCATTTTGAGCCCTTTAGGAACGGTTTCCCACTAGAATTACCCACAAGTCATTGCAACATGAGTTTCAATAACCAGTGGAAAAGGTAAACAAAGAGGAGGCACACGTGTGTTAAGACTGTCATAATAAAGTGTATATATTTAAAAGATCAAGGCTTGAAGAGAAAAACAGTTGATATTTATTAAACTCTTCATCAAATAATTGATTTTTTTCAACTTTACCACCACTGCTCCCGTTGCCTAGAAACCTGCTGCGCTTGACTACAGATAGAGAAGATAATCTTCTTATTTCATTTTATTTTGTATGTCCCAGTCCTCCCAGTCCTCCCAGTCCCCCCAGCCCCCCAGTCCCGCAGTTCGCCGTGTCCCCTGTCCTCTGACTCGTCATCAGCTGATCAGAGGCTGCAGACATGAAAAGGCCTTTTTATAGGAGGAGAAGGAAGAAGAAGAGGAGGAGGAGGAGGAGAAGGAAGAAGAGGAGAAGGAGGAGGAGGAGGAGGAGAAGGAAGAAGTAGAGGAGGAGGAGGAGGAGGAGGAGAAGGAAGAAGTAGAGGAGGAGGAGGAGGAGGAAGGACTGACGATGGAGGAGATTGTATTCAATGATTTGTTAATCCTGTTAACTCTGGTATCAAGAGCTCGTGTCCTTCAACTCTCATGTAAACAAGACCTTGCTTTCAATAAAAGAGTCAAAGAATCAATGATCAATATTCAGACTTTTTATTAGTTCCAACAGATTAACAGTGAAGATGAAGATGATGAAGAGCACCGAGGAAACATCAACATGCAGACAAACAGATATCAGGTCACTTTATAATCTGCCTTCAATAAACCGATGATGTATTCATGAATTACTTTTAATCCAAAATTCAGAATAAAAGTCAACAACATTGATTATTAATCATTAATATTAATAAGAGATAAAATACTTCAAAGTTGAACTCTTTTAGCTTCGTTGCACCAGAGGTCATCTGGATGGACAATAACAACCACAACAACAATAACAACAACAACCACAACAACAATAACCACAACAACAACATGCAGAGCTTCTACTAAGCTTCCTGTTGTTCTACTGACACCACGGCCCCCCAGCAGACGCCTCCTGCTCCTCGGTTCCTCACTGCACGAGACCAGGACCTGATTTAAGGTCACTACTATTCTTACTAGATGACGTCTGACCCGAGGCCTTCGGATTGCTTCAGAAGGTGGGGAGGCGGCTCCTGGTGGACCCTCAGTGCTCTGCTCACAGGTCACGATGAGGTCACGGTGGGGTCACGGTGGGGTCACAGGATGCTCTCCCGCTCCTCTCCGAAGGTGACGGTGTCGGAGGACACGGTGCAGACCTCTGGGGGGTCGCCTGGTTTCAGGCCCCTCTTCAGGTGGACCACGCGTACGTTCTCGTTGTTGGGACCCGGCCTGGTGGAGGAGGAGCAGGAGGAGGAGCTCGGGGATAGGATGACATCGCTGGTGGAGGAGGCGGGGTTGGAGGAGGTGAAGCCCTCTGCGGGGGGGCGGGGGCGGTTCCCTTGCAGGGCGTTGGTGTTGTTGTTGAGGGTGACTGTGCTGGGCGTGCGGTTTAGGTTGAAGGACCTGGAGGAGGTCCAGGTCTCCTCGGGGCTGCTGGCCAGCAGGCTGCACTGGTCCTCGGAGCAGATGGACATGCGGGCCACCGCCGGGTCCTGCAGGCCACTGAGGCTGCTGGGAAGTCCCTGCTTCCTGGCCACGCCCTCCTCGTCCAGCTCGATGAGGTTGGCCCTCTCCAGCTGCGACAGGTCCGCCTCCTCGTCCTGCAGCGAGTGGTTGGGCGAGCTCTCGTTGGACCGCACGCCGGAGTCCGACGAGTCCTTCTTGTCCAGCGTGGCGTCCGACAGGTAGTCCTTCCCCTTCAACGCCAGCGAGCCGCCGGGGGGGGGCTTGGGTCCTGCCTTCTTCCCGTCTTTCAGCAGCGGGGCATTGTCGGACTCCTCCGACTCCTCGTCGTCACTGGTGAGCTTCTGGTAGCGCAGCCCGCCGGCCTTCAGCTTCAGGTCAGCGGCGCCCTGGAACAGGCCCCCCCTCTCCGCTGAGGCTTTGCGGGTCAGCGGGTTCCTGGAGGACCCCTGCTCGCCCTTCTCGTCCTCCTCGGTGATGGGGTCCAGGGCGTCGGAGTTGGAGGCGAACTCGGCGGAGTCCGCAGGCGGCTTGCCGGCGCTCCTCTTGCTGAAGGACTTGCGTCCGTCCGGCTCGGCGCCTTCCTTGCTCTCGGCCGACGAGGTCATGAAGTGACCTGGCTGTGGTTGGACGGGCCTCTCGCCCCCGGCGCCGCCCATCTCCACCTGGGCCATCTGGGCGATGTACTCCTGGTAGGCGCTGCGGTACTCGTCCTGCTGCCGGTCCGTCAGGCGGGCGATGTCGTTGGAGGACTCCTGGGAGTTCAGGCTGGTCATGCTGGCGGTGCGATGAGCGCCACCCTGAGGATCGAAGGAGACGAGATATTTATATTTAAGCGACTTACATCACAGTTTGAACCCGTGACCTTTTACATTTCTGACCGGGGGAATTCGGGGTCAGACGTCTTGCTCAGGGACACTTTGACATGGGACATGGGGCAGCTGGGACTCCAACCACCAACCTTGCGCCACAACGACCCCCAAATACTCAATGGAGATGCTCAGAATTGAACCCAGGACCTCATACATGCGCTCTATCACTGAATACAACTGAATTAAACTGATTCTTCACCATCCACTGCGTGTTCCCCGGCCGCGGAGCCTCGTCCAGTCCCACCGCGCTCAGCTCCTCAAAGCTCAGGTTGAAGCTGTACATGGGAGATGCGTCTGAGCCGGCGTGGGGCGGAGCCACCGCTCGCCGCCCCGCCTCCACGTGAACGCCCACGACACTGCCTTGCTCACTGGCAGCTTCCTCGTGCAGCACCTGCCGCTCTATGTGGCGCATGTCAAGAACCTGCAGGAGACGACAACGTCACAGCTGCACCAAAGATAAATATTCACCTATATTATGCATAAATATTCAAATATGCTACACGTTTACTCTTTATCTGTATGTCAGAGACATGCTAACAGTTAGCCGCTGGCTTTCGCTCACCGTGGCTCTGAAGAGCTGCCAGTCTCCAAAGTTCATGCTCATCTCCTTCTTCAGCTCATCGATGTTGCACTGCGTCAACACTCGGCCGTTGACGTTGGCCTGGAAACCAGAGAAAACGTTTCAGTGTCACGTGACCTTCCTCTCCTGGATGAGCAGAAGCCACACCCACCTTCCGGATGGTGGCGCCGTAGTGTCCCATCATGCTCTGGTCGATGCCGTCGATCTGCCGCACGCGCTCACACACGGCCTCCGTGGTCATGGAGCTGAGGAGCACGACCGGAGCGGCGGACGCCACCGAGGACGGGCCCTGTACAGAGACACGGCGGTTTGAATCCCAGGACGTAGCAAACACACGGGAAGGACCACGTCCCTGAGGACATTTGTCTGATTATCTAAATAGAGAAAGCAGCTTAATGTCGCTACTTGATTAGCATCTCGGTTTTATCTAAGGGACGTTTTGTTTTGGTGCAAAGAAACTAATAAAAGTCAATTCTACGAGCTAGTCAAGGCAGGGTGCATGCTGGGAGTTGTAGTGGGCAGAGGGAGTGAGTCTGATCAGGCAGAGAGGAAAGGAGGAAAGGAGGGAAGGAGGGAAGGAGTTAGGGAGAGTTCAATACCTGCTTCCTTTTCAAAGATGAAACCTTAGACTGCAGACAGACAAGCAGACAGACAGACAGACAGACAAGCAGACAGACAGACAAGCAGACAGACAGGTGAGGAATGAAACATCTGGAAAAACAAAGATGGCGGACAGAAAAAGCGTGAAAATGACTGACTGATTTCACTGAGAAGAAGAAGAAATCATCGTGTTTCTACGCAGCCCCACAAACCACAGAAGAAGAGCTGTTGTTAGCGGCGGGAAGGTTTTGAAGTAACAGGAAATAAATCATGCGTGATCATCAAAATAATCATGAAAGACCAGAAAAATCTTTGTTTTGACGTAATTACTGGTTCTTTTATTTTAGGATGAGTAAATCCATATTTATTTATTCAATTTGGTGTTATTTTAAAATAGATTCAGGACTTTTTTAATGTTACGTTTATTAAAGCTGACGATCCTCCATTCTGAAGGTACTCACAGCGGCGACGTCCCGGCTGTAGGAGTGTTTGGGTGGAGGACGTGGGTGGAGGTATGATGGGTAGGTGGAGGCCATGAGAGGGCGAGGCACCTCGTAAAGGTGATGGGGGAAATATGGCTGAAGGTGGAGGGGGGGGGCAGAAATCAAAATAACGTTCACAGAGAGGATTGGACATCAAACAATAAAAAGGAGGCAAATGAGAAGCAGCGCGTCTGATTGGCGGGTCCGCTTGACAGGAAGCTGTGACATCACAGCTCAACCAATGGGGCAAGGCGACATCGGCGGGTGGGGGCGGAGTCTGGACTCACCCTGTTGTAGAAGGGGTGCTGCGGTCCGGCCATGCCGCTGTAGTAGCTGCTGTGAGGCGTCGGGGAGGCCACGCCCCCTGCAGGGTGAAAGGGCCCAACGAAGGAGGCCGAGGGGGAGCACGCCGACGACACCTGGCTGTACATGGAGCAGGGGCGGGGGTGGGGAGGGGCCTCCTGCAGGGGGGGGTAGGGAACCCCGGCCATATTGATCTGTTCACGGGCAGCACGAACATCTGGATCAGAGAGAGACGGAGCGCATCAGCTGTAAGTTGTTAAGTACTTGTAGTACCTGCAGTACCTGTACCTATAGCACCAGTACCTGCTGTACCAGTAGTACCTGTAGTACCTGTAGCACCAGTAGTATCTGTAGCACCAGTTGTACCTGTAGTATATGTAGTACCTGTAGCACCAGTAGTACCAGTAGTATCTGTAGTACATGTAGAACCAGTACCTGCTATGATCTCCCTCAGTTTGGGGTCCAGGTTCACGGTGCAGGGCAGGAAGGTGCGGATGTCCCTGGAGGTCAGGACGGGGGTCCGTGAGGACAAGAAGACCTCAAAGCCGCGAGTGTCTCCGTCTATCTCCAGCAGAGGCTCCACGTCCTTGGTGGTGGGGATGTTCTTAGACACTCTGAGAGGAGAAGAAGACACCCGTCTTTACTACTGATGTGGTCCCTCTGTGGCGGCGTGGCGGGTGACCTCTGACCTCTCGTAGACGGTCTTGAGCGTGGCCAGGTCGGGGACCCCGTCGGTCTCCTCCAGGTACAGGATGAGCCAGGAGGTCCTGTAGGGCCACTGCTCCGTGAGGTTGATCCAGGAGGCCAGGCGGTCCCAGCTGAAGGCGATCTGATTGGCTCTCAGCAGGCGGCCCGTCACGGACACGATGTTCAGCAGCCTCCTCATGGTCTGAGGGCTGATGTCACTGAACCAGTCCTCCGTCACCATCAGCTTCGTCAGGTCAAAGGACATCTGACGGGTCACCGAGCGCTGCACCTGCCGCCGCCGGTAGGTGTCCTGGAGACACAAGGGTCACGTCACAAGGTCAAACAGGTCACGTGACCTCTGCCCGACGAGTATGACGGGAAGTATGACATGAGGTGTACACACACACACACACACACACACTCACTCGACGGTTCAGTGTCGTTTTGCTTCCTGTCTTTGTTAATTCTCCCAAACTGTGCTGAGACAGTTTCCTGTCCAACTCCTCATGCCAACCTACAGGGGGACAGAGGGGGAGACAGAGACAGGGGGGGAGTAGAAGGAAGGGGGGTTTGGAGGGGAGAGAGAGACAGAGACAGAGAGGGAGAGAGGGAGTGCGAGGGGGAGAGGGGGAGAGAGGGGGACAATATTTGTCTTTACAGTCATCATTCTCCATGAACCCCCCCCCCCCGTCTTCGCCCCCAAGCCTCTGTGTGTGTTGCCACGGTTACCATCTGCGCCGGCTGCCTCCCCGTTGGCGGGGGCGGCGGCGGCGCACATCTTCCGGGCGCTGGACAGCCCTCGGCTGTTGAGGAAGACGGGCAGGTGCACGATGTTCCTCATGTAGTCGTGGCCGTTGATGTTGGAGTCTCTCAGCACCGAGTTGAGGTTCTGGTTGATGGCCTTGATGATGATGTGAGGGTCACTGGCAA
>NC_135707.1:2500-127500 GCF_964276395.1 Gasterosteus aculeatus
CTAACCCTAACCCTAACCCTAACCCTAACCCTAACCCTAACCCTAACCCTAACCCTAACCCTAACCCTAACCCTAACCCTAACCCTAACCCTAACCCTAACCCTAACCCTAACCCTAACCCTAACCCTAACCCTAACCCTAACCCTAACCCTAACCCTAACCCTAACCCTAACCCTAACCCTAACCCTAACCCTAACCCTAACCCTAACCCTAACCCTAACCCTAACCCTAACCCTAACCCTAACCCTAACCCTAACCCTAACCCTAACCCTAACCCTAACCCTAACCCTAACCCTAACCCTAACCCTAACCCTAACCCTAACCCTAACCCTAACCCTAACCCTAACCCTAACCCTAACCCTAACCCTAACCCTAACCCTAACCCTAACCCTAACCCTAACCCTAACCCTAACCCTAACCCTAACCCTAACCCTAACCCTAACCCTAACCCTAACCCTAACCCTAACCCTAACCCTAACCCTAACCCTAACCCTAACCCTAACCCTAACCCTAACCCTAACCCTAACCCTAACCCTAACCCTAACCCTAACCCTAACCCTAACCCTAACCCTAACCCTAACCCTAACCCTAACCCTAACCCTAACCCTAACCCTAACCCTAACCCTAACCCTAACCCTAACCCTAACCCTAACCCTAACCCTAACCCTAACCCTAACCCTAACCCTAACCCTAACCCTAACCCTAACCCTAACCCTAACCCTAACCCTAACCCTAACCCTAACCCTAACCCTAACCCTAACCCTAACCCTAACCCTAACCCTAACCCTAACCCTAACCCTAACCCTAACCCTAACCCTAACCCTAACCCTAACCCTAACCCTAACCCTAACCCTAACCCTAACCCTAACCCTAACCCTAACCCTAACCCTAACCCTAACCCTAACCCTAACCCTAACCCTAACCCTAACCCTAACCCTAACCCTAACCCTAACCCTAACCCTAACCCTAACCCTAACCCTAACCCTAACCCTAACCCTAACCCTAACCCTAACCCTAACCCTAACCCTAACCCTAACCCTAACCCTAACCCTAACCCTAACCCTAACCCTAACCCTAACCCTAACCCTAACCCTAACCCTAACCCTAACCCTAACCCTAACCCTAACCCTAACCCTAACCCTAACCCTAACCCTAACCCTAACCCTAACCCTAACCCTAACCCTAACCCTAACCCTAACCCTAACCCTAACCCTAACCCTAACCCTAACCCTAACCCTAACCCTAACCCTAACCCTAACCCTAACCCTAACCCTAACCCTAACCCTAACCCTAACCCTAACCCTAACCCTAACCCTAACCCTAACCCTAACCCTAACCCTAACCCTAACCCTAACCCTAACCCTAACCCTAACCCTAACCCTAACCCTAACCCTAACCCTAACCCTAACCCTAACCCTAACCCTAACCCTAACCCTAACCCTAACCCTAACCCTAACCCTAACCCTAACCCTAACCCTAACCCTAACCCTAACCCTAACCCTAACCCTAACCCTAACCCTAACCCTAACCCTAACCCTAACCCTAACCCTAACCCTAACCCTAACCCTAACCCTAACCCTAACCCTAACCCTAACCCTAACCCTAACCCTAACCCTAACCCTAACCCTAACCCTAACCCTAACCCTAACCCTAACCCTAACCCTAACCCTAACCCTAACCCTAACCCTAACCCTAACCCTAACCCTAACCCTAACCCTAACCCTAACCCTAACCCTAACCCTAACCCTAACCCTAACCCTAACCCTAACCCTAACCCTAACCCTAACCCTAACCCTAACCCTAACCCTAACCCTAACCCTAACCCTAACCCTAACCCTAACCCTAACCCTAACCCTAACCCTAACCCTAACCCTAACCCTAACCCTAACCCTAACCCTAACCCTAACCCTAACCCTAACCCTAACCCTAACCCTAACCCTAACCCTAACCCTAACCCTAACCCTAACCCTAACCCTAACCCTAACCCTAACCCTAACCCTAACCCTAACCCTAACCCTAACCCTAACCCTAACCCTAACCCTAACCCTAACCCTAACCCTAACCCTAACCCTAACCCTAACCCTAACCCTAACCCTAACCCTAACCCTAACCCTAACCCTAACCCTAACCCTAACCCTAACCCTAACCCTAACCCTAACCCTAACCCTAACCCTAACCCTAACCCTAACCCTAACCCTAACCCTAACCCTAACCCTAACCCTAACCCTAACCCTAACCCTAACCCTAACCCTAACCCTAACCCTAACCCTAACCCTAACCCTAACCCTAACCCTAACCCTAACCCTAACCCTAACCCTAACCCTAACCCTAACCCTAACCCTAACCCTAACCCTAACCCTAACCCTAACCCTAACCCTAACCCTAACCCTAACCCTAACCCTAACCCTAACCCTAACCCTAACCCTAACCCTAACCCTAACCCTAACCCTAACCCTAACCCTAACCCTAACCCTAACCCTAACCCTAACCCTAACCCTAACCCTAACCCTAACCCTAACCCTAACCCTAACCCTAACCCTAACCCTAACCCTAACCCTAACCCTAACCCTAACCCTAACCCTAACCCTAACCCTAACCCTAACCCTAACCCTAACCCTAACCCTAACCCTAACCCTAACCCTAACCCTAACCCTAACCCTAACCCTAACCCTAACCCTAACCCTAACCCTAACCCTAACCCTAACCCTAACCCTAACCCTAACCCTAACCCTAACCCTAACCCTAACCCTAACCCTAACCCTAACCCTAACCCTAACCCTAACCCTAACCCTAACCCTAACCCTAACCCTAACCCTAACCCTAACCCTAACCCTAACCCTAACCCTAACCCTAACCCTAACCCTAACCCTAACCCTAACCCTAACCCTAACCCTAACCCTAACCCTAACCCTAACCCTAACCCTAACCCTAACCCTAACCCTAACCCTAACCCTAACCCTAACCCTAACCCTAACCCTAACCCTAACCCTAACCCTAACCCTAACCCTAACCCTAACCCTAACCCTAACCCTAACCCTAACCCTAACCCTAACCCTAACCCTAACCCTAACCCTAACCCTAACCCTAACCCTAACCCTAACCCTAACCCCTAACCCTAACCCTAACCCTCCTGATGAACAAGACGACCTCTGAGGTCACGGTGCAGAAGGTCATTTTGGCCTTCGGCATTAACAACCGTGTCCAAAAAACGCAGGAGACGGCCATCAAACAGCTGCAGAGGGCCCTCCGAAGCGTTAGACTGACTTTTCCATCTGCTGACGTTTTTGTGCCACAGGTCAACTTCTCCGGAGATCTTCCCCCGAAGGAGAAACTGCGCCTCACACATCTGAACACTGCTATTGCGAGAATGTGTGAGTACATCCCAGCGCTGCCAGCAGGTCTCTTTCACACAGGTCCGGATCACATCCACTGGACCCGAGCCACAGCTGCCCGCATATTTGACAATTGGGTTCACTACTTAAACTAATTGTCCCCATAAACCTGCCTACTCAGGAGGGGGATAAGTTAGTCATCAACCTCACTAAGAACTTTAAACTCACTGAAGCACAGCGCACTCTCCTTGGCAGGGGGTTAAATTTCATTCCCACAAAGGGAACTAATAAACAGATTGTAGAGCAGAGCCGCTTTGATCTACAGCAGTATCACAGGAGGTTAAAGCTGGCGGCTTATTTTGAAAACTCGAGAGAGTGTGAACGACTCCCGTTCATTTATAAATCGTCCTGGGCTCCTGTACAGGCACAAATACCACACACCATAACTGCTCTAATACAATCAGACATTCGGTATTTTAACACACGCTTCAAAATTCATCACGTGCCGCCTAACCTCAGTAGGGAGGAAGTGCGGGCACTTGATGAACTAGTTAATAACAAACACATAGTTATTAAACCAGCAGATAAGGGCAGCTCTATAGTGATCTTGGACAGGGAGCAATATTTATGGGAAGGCTACAGACAGCTTAATGATCCCAAATACTACACCAAATTGACCCACCCCATTTATCCAAACACTGTCCCGATTGTAAATAAAATCATCCTAACTCTACATGAGAAGAAGTTTATTAATCTGAAACAAAAGCATTATTTAATGGGTGACGCTGTACCTAGAGCCAGATTATTCTATATGCTGCCCAAAATACACAAGGACCCTGCCAAGTGGAGTAAACCACATGAAATCCCTCCCGGCAGGCCCATCGTGTCTGACTGCAGCAGTGAGACTTATCACACTGCAGAGTACCTCGACCACTTTTTGAATCCTCTGTCGACCACACACCCGAGTTACATAAAGGACACGTACCACTTTGTAGAGATAATTAAAAGACTCCGCATTCCGGACAACTCAATTTTATTCACCATAGATATTGATAGTCTCTATACAAACATTGACATAAAAGAAGGCATGCAGGCCGTTAAGAATTCATTTCGGAAACACCCCGACAAAAAGCGACCAGAAAAAGAATTATTACAGTTACTGGAGATCAATCTGACCCAAAATGATTTTGAATTTAATGGGGAATTTTTCCTTCAAATCAAGGGTACAGCGATGGGGAAGAAGTTTGCTCCTGCATACGCTAACATTTTTATGGCTGAGTGGGAGGAATCAGTCCTGAAAATATGTCCTAAAAAGCCACTGCATTATTATAGATATTTGGACGACATCTGGGGTGTGTGGCCCCACTCGAGGGAGGATTTTGAAGTGTTTCTGTGCACCCTCAACAATCACAATCAGTCTATTAAAATTAAATCCACCGACAATTTGACTTCTGTTGATTTTCTGGACACCACAACGTTTAAAAGTAACACATTTAAGGAAACCCACACATTGGACATTAAGGTATTTTTTAAGGAGACAGACACACATGCTCTGCTCTTCAAGACCAGCTTCCACCCAAAGCACACATATGCTGGCTTAATCAAATCCCAACTGTTGAGGTTTCACAGAATATGCAGCAGAGAGGAGGATTTCCGTGTTGCAGTCGGGGTGCTCTTTCACGCTTTGTCCACCAGGGGGTACTCTAGGACCTTTCTTAGAAAATGCCAGAGGTCATTTCTAGAGAAGAAGCCTATTACTGTGGGCTCCAGTCTCCCCTTTGTCACCACGTATTCACCTTCCACCATGGCATTGGTCAGAGGATGCAGAAGGAGATTCCTCTCCCACACCACAGGGTCTTCTGTCCTGCAGGACCACAGGATCATCCCGGCCTACAGGAGAAACAAGAATTTACTGGACTATCTGGTAAAGGCCAAATTAAAACCTCTGCACAGCATTAAGGGGAGAGGTCAGAGTGATGCCTTTTATAAACACAGAAAATGGCTGCAAAGCCACAGCACGGGAGACGTTTTCCTGAACTCAGCCAGGGGAAACACCAAGTCTAAGAACTGTGTTTACCTCATCACGTGTGTACAATGTGGATTACAATATGTGGGGGAGACGGGGAACACCATCGCGACCCGCTTCACACAACACAAACACAACATCATTAAAAAGAAAAAAACACTGACGCCACTTGTGGCACATTTTATTTCGCACGGTTGGAAATCTGTGTCTGTGTGTGTGATCCAGATGAACCCCGGATGGAGCGCTCCCCAGAGGAGGAGAGCGGAGAGGGGCTGGATCAATAAATTAAAAACCAGGTATCCTAAGGGCTTAAATGAGGACTAAGAGCTGCGGGCTGTGAGGCAGTGCTGGACAGTGCACAGATGGTCCTGCTCGCAGGTCCATCCAAAACTATTTATTCCCTAACCCTAACCCTAACCCTAACCCTAACCCTAACCCTAACCCCCGCTAACCCTAGCCCACACTTAGCCCCCGCTAACCCTAGCCCACACTTAGCCCCCGCTAACCCTAGCCCACACTTAGCCCCCGCTAACCCTAGCCCACACTTAGCCCCCGCTAACCCTAGCCCACACTTAGCCCCCGCTAACCCTAGCCCACACTTAGCCCCCGCTAACCCTAGCCCACACTTAGCCCCCGCTAACCCTAGCCCACACTTAGCCCCCGCTAACCCTAGCCCACACTTAGCCCCCGCTAACCCTAGCCCACACTTAGCCCCCGCTAACCCTAGCCCACACTTAGCCCCCGCTAACCCTAGCCCACACTTAGCCCCCGCTAACCCTAGCCCACACTTAGCCCCCGCTAACCCTAGCCCACACTTAGCCCCCGCTAACCCTAGCCCACACTTAGCCCCCGCTAACCCTAGCCCACACTTAGCCCCCGCTAACCCTAGCCCACACTTAGCCCCCGCTAACCCTAGCCCACACTTAGCCCCCGCTAACCCTAGCCCACACTTAGCCCCCGCTAACCCTAGCCCACACTTAGCCCCCGCTAACCCTAGCCCACACTTAGCCCCCGCTAACCCTAGCCCACACTTAGCCCCCGCTAACCCTAGCCCACACTTAGCCCCCGCTAACCCTAGCCCACACTTAGCCCCCGCTAACCCTAGCCCACACTTAGCCCCCGCTAACCCTAGCCCACACTTAGCCCCCGCTAACCCTAGCCCACACTTAGCCCCCGCTAACCCTAGCCCACACTTAGCCCCCGCTAACCCTAGCCCACACTTAGCCCCCGCTAACCCTAGCCCACACTTAGCCCCCGCTAACCCTAGCCCACACTTAGCCCCCGCTAACCCTAGCCCACACTTAGCCCCCGCTAACCCTAGCCCACACTTAGCCCCCGCTAACCCTAGCCCACACTTAGCCCCCGCTAACCCTAGCCCACACTTAGCCCCCGCTAACCCTAGCCCACACTTAGCCCCCGCTAACCCTAGCCCACACTTAGCCCCCGCTAACCCTAGCCCACACTTAGCCCCCGCTAACCCTAGCCCACACTTAGCCCCCGCTAACCCTAGCCCACACTTAGCCCCCGCTAACCCTAGCCCACACTTAGCCCCCGCTAACCCTAGCCCACACTTAGCCCCCGCTAACCCTAGCCCACACTTAGCCCCCGCTAACCCTAGCCCACACTTAGCCCCCGCTAACCCTAGCCCACACTTAGCCCCCGCTAACCCTAGCCCACACTTAGCCCCCGCTAACCCTAGCCCACACTTAGCCCCCGCTAACCCTAGCCCACACTTAGCCCCCGCTAACCCTAGCCCACACTTAGCCCCCGCTAACCCTAGCCCACACTTAGCCCCCGCTAACCCTAGCCCACACTTAGCCCCCGCTAACCCTAGCCCACACTTAGCCCCCGCTAACCCTAGCCCACACTTAGCCCCCGCTAACCCTAGCCCACACTTAGCCCCCGCTAACCCTAGCCCACACTTAGCCCCCGCTAACCCTAGCCCACACTTAGCCCCCGCTAACCCTAGCCCACACTTAGCCCCCGCTAACCCTAGCCCACACTTAGCCCCCGCTAACCCTAGCCCACACTTAGCCCCCGCTAACCCTAGCCCACACTTAGCCCCCGCTAACCCTAGCCCACACTTAGCCCCCGCTAACCCTAGCCCACACTTAGCCCCCGCTAACCCTAGCCCACACTTAGCCCCCGCTAACCCTAGCCCACACTTAGCCCCCGCTAACCCTAGCCCACACTTAGCCCCCGCTAACCCTAGCCCACACTTAGCCCCCGCTAACCCTAGCCCACACTTAGCCCCCGCTAACCCTAGCCCACACTTAGCCCCCGCTAACCCTAGCCCACACTTAGCCCCCGCTAACCCTAGCCCACACTTAGCCCCCGCTAACCCTAGCCCACACTTAGCCCCCGCTAACCCTAGCCCACACTTAGCCCCCGCTAACCCTAGCCCACACTTAGCCCCCGCTAACCCTAGCCCACACTTAGCCCCCGCTAACCCTAGCCCACACTTAGCCCCCGCTAACCCTAGCCCACACTTAGCCCCCGCTAACCCTAGCCCACACTTAGCCCCCGCTAACCCTAGCCCACACTTAGCCCCCGCTAACCCTAGCCCACACTTAGCCCCCGCTAACCCTAGCCCACACTTAGCCCCCGCTAACCCTAGCCCACACTTAGCCCCCGCTAACCCTAGCCCACACTTAGCCCCCGCTAACCCTAGCCCACACTTAGCCCCCGCTAACCCTAGCCCACACTTAGCCCCCGCTAACCCTAGCCCACACTTAGCCCCCGCTAACCCTAGCCCACACTTAGCCCCCGCTAACCCTAGCCCACACTTAGCCCCCGCTAACCCTAGCCCACACTTAGCCCCCGCTAACCCTAGCCCACACTTAGGGTCTTACCTTTTGCCAAAGCCTGTAGAGAGTTGGATTCTATCATCCTGCAAGAAATAACAAGACTACATTACACAACTTATCAAGAACAGTCTTAAACACTAACATGATCTTTTCACCTAAAACATTGGCAAATGGAAAATATTTAAAACCGAATCGTTCAGGAAATACAACCAAAGACAAGAAGCACAGCAAGTACATTATGCATTCATACCATTTCAAATATTTTTCAAGACCGGTCACATAGCCTGCATGACAAGCATTACTGGGGGAAAAAAAAAAAAAGTCTTACCAGTTAGTCAAATCGCTAATTTTGCAGGAGCATAAGGCAATTTCCACAGGAGGCTAAAGCTGCATGCCTCTGAAGCAGGAGCCTGTAGTGTTCTCTGAATCGTCCTGTGTGGTAGCACAACAGTACTTCAGCAAACAAGAAATATTTAAACACTGACAAGAATGCATCTTTTTACACACTGGGAAAGCGCAGATAAAAACTGAATTAGTTCAGTATATATTAGCAGCAGATGCAGTTAACCAACCAACAGTCTGGCATTCTAACATTTTATTAGACTTTCACAGCAGGACATGAAAAGCAGTACTGAGAAAGGGTCTTACCTCTCAATTTTCACAGGAGGCTGAAGTTGCTTGGCCGCTCCTAGGGAGCCGAAGGCAGGACCCTGTTGTCTTCTCTGGATCATCCTGCGTGGAATCACAGAACTACTTTACCCAACCGGAATGTTTTCTGAACATTGATTGGAGTTTCCCTGTACGAGCAAACAGCTGCCAAATTTAAATGAAGCAGCTAAAGAGGGTGGCATAGTTCAGGACATCAACCACATTTTAGAAGATACAGTTAACACATTATACAACAGTCAGGCTCTTGACGGTTTGAAAAGGAATGTTTTATTAGACCCGTCACACAGCCTGCATGACAAGCATTACATATCAAAAACCATACTGGAAAAAAGTCTTACCGTTCTCTCAAATCACTAAAGAGTGCTGGTAATTTCCACCGTCAGAGGAGGCTGAAACTGCTCGACCACCTCTCTGGACCGTCCTGTGTGGAATCACAACCCATTCTGAAAAATCTTTGAAACACTGACAAGATTGCATCTTTTTGCCCATAGGCTAATGTTATTTAGCAACTTACATTACACTTTAAACCTATGGCTTTTCACATTTTTGCCTGGGGAACAATTAGGGGTTAGGTGTCTTGCTCAGGGACACTTCGACATTGAACATGGGGCAATACGAACACATTGGCCAACAGAAAATAAACAGCAGCTAAAGGATCGAAATAGTTCTTAAAGACAGGCCACAACACTCAGGCATTCTTTACAGTTAGAAAGACATTTTATTTGTGCCATTACAGCTTGTACGACAAGCATTACATAAAAATAAATAAAAAACACCTTGACAAAGAGCCCAGGCCTCTCCCATCTTCTCCCTCTCCTCTAGAATACACTGACATTTTATTAATTCACTGCCAAAATTACATTCCAGGTACACAGTACATTTGACTGTCAAATTGGAGAACATTGCAACACTAAGCCAGTAAACAAGGTCTTAACATACAGTGTTGGGGTTACACTGAAGTTACAGCACTATGAGGTTGACTTTCCATTTTAAAACATCTGCATGAGAAATATTTAAGCAACTATTCAAATCAATAAAGATATTACTCAAATACCCACTTGTGATATATTGTGCAAAAAAATGGTTCAGTCAATGAAAAATTGCTCTTTAAATACAAATTTAAAATGACAGTTTTAATTACCGTCACAGAAATGTGTATTTAAAGTGCATTTTTACAGGTTACACACATAAGTTTCACTTGCACTAGGGAACAAACATCACAATCGCCATAAAACACCAAGCAATTCAAAGTTAAAACATTGTGAAAAATGCGTGCAGTTAAATATGAGAAGTGGCTCTTTAGTAATGTACTTGTTAACGCAAGTCAGTCATACCTTTTGTTTGCTTTCATGGCACCACGGTCTCCACCAGGTTTCTTGCCAAACGCATTTTGAACCAACTGAAATGAGTAAATGACAATACAATATTTTTTAAAAATGAAATTATCTGCAACAATTTATAAAACAGGGTTACGAAATATCCCACGGGCAATCCACAGGTAGGTCAAACATTTTACACATCAACTAACCCGTTTGGCCTCCTACTTGTCCCTGAAATTCAGTGGTAGAGTTGAGATTAAAAGTAATTGCCAAAATCTTTGTCCATGTATTGAAGTGAGGTTGCCCTTTAACCTACCCCTAACTTCCGAACATTGGAAGTTTTAGTTTTTCCATTGGTCATCTTGATTCTGCAGGTGTAGAACCAGCCATAGCAGTCTGAGAAGAGATCACAAGCAATTAGTAAAGTTCAACGTGCAAGTAAATCCCCTCTAGGGGTACCATTAGCCGATTTCTATTTGGGCTGTCGACAGATACAAGAGAATGCGGGAGAAATAGTTTTAGGGCTGTTGTATTAGAATGCATTAGTTTTAGCTGATGCATAGTGTGTAGATCAAGTCATGAGAAGTTGAGCAACTGGAAGAAATACATTTGTAACCACCGGTAGCACAGGGTTAAATATTTCCTCATAAATTATCCAACAACCACGGATCAACAGGTGACTGAAGTCAGACAGAGGAAAAAGTATTCCCAGATTTCAACATTTAGTTAAAATATAGTAAGCATACAAAACGATTACACCAATTTCCATCAGCTGTAGAAATAACCAAATGCACCTCTACAAACAAATTGAGTGCTACTGGTGACTAGGCTGCACCGGGGCAGGAACAGGGACAGGCTCTGGCACAGGGCACTCACCGACTCAGTTTCTCCACACAAACAATATAAAATAGAGGCATGCTATGTAAAAAGAAAATACAGACAAACGGACAATGGGATGAGCAGATTAAAGGCCCAGCCACCAGACCCACCATCTGGGATGCTACTCTGCAGACAACCTCAAAACACAAAAATAAACACATTACTTACCAAAAGTAATCTGCAAACTAACTAATATTACAAACATGAAGAAACTCCAGACCAGAACTGAACAAGCAACACAAAACAGCAATGGCTTCTAATGCCAGCCTGGAGTTACTTTGAGGCTCCTCCACCTGGTATGGCTCACACATGGTTTGGGCCTCCCTGACGAGCTGGGAGACACAAACAGAAAGATCACCAATGGCCAAACCATTTTAATAAGAACTGAGAATGAAAACACCTACCAGCTCACTGGCTTCTCCAGCCACTCTCCAACACAGAAAGGGACAAGCATGCCAAAAGCAGCTTCATTATGGGCAGCTTTATACCCTTTCTAATGGGTGAACCAGGAAGTAGGAGGAACCAAGGCCTTCCTGAACCTACAGTAGCTCAGGAAGGACATTTTCTCACTGGCTACACATTGAAAAAGATTATTTATTATTCAAATCATTGAGTTATAATCTCACAGGCTGACCTCATCCCAACAAAGATGAACTTGTCTTGCAGTATCACCATTTAGATTATTTGAGATATCCTTGGTAAAAACATCAATGTAAAGAGTGTAAACATTTATTATGTCCAATAGAGACGTCTGCTGAAGCCACGTGCGTGTAAATGTAAATTTGCAATCTGAAATTGATGTCTCTCAGAAAGGGGAAGAAGCACATTTGCAGAATGCTGAATTCGAAGCAAAGCTTTTAAATATATTGGAATGCCATACGGGCTGCACAGTGGGGTCATGGTTAGCACTGTCGCCTCACAGCAAGAATGTCCTGAGTTCGACTTCTCCCTGTGGCCTTTCTCTGTGCAGTCTGCATATTCTCCCCCTGTCGGCGTGGGTTCTCTCCGGGTCCTCTGGCTTCCTCCCACAGTCTAAAGACATGCTCTGGGGATCAGGTTAATTGGTGGCTCTAAATTGCCCGTAGGTGTGTGGATGTGAGTTTGAATGTTAGTTGGTCTCTGTGTAGCCCTGCAATTGGCTGGCAACCAATCCAGGGTGTACCCTGTCTCTCGCCCAAAATTGGCTGGGATTGATTGCAGCCCCCAACGACCCTGTGTGCACCATAAGTGGTTTGAAGATGGATGGATGGAATTACTTACTATTTTTTTGGTGGAGTACATATTCTACTGGTTCCACTACATTAAAGTGGGTCCTCCAAGCACTGTAAAGTGCACCTATGCCACCAATTGCTACTAAGAAGGCTTCTCTCACAGAACGCACTGGCTAGCTTTTCAACTACTGACTGGTCAAACTTCCATTCCAAACATCCATTATCTCTTAATGCTTGGCTAATAGTCTTTTGAGTAGTCTGCACAGACAGAACCAATCAAATAGTTAAAACTCCTGCCAAATCTAATCTGTATTAGACACAAGAAAGATTTTCTAATTTAAGCATAACGGAAGTCATTTTAACCTCATTATCCTTCCCGAAGTTTTGAGAACTCCCATTGTAAAAAAATGAATTTAAAATAACATTGCTCTCTATACTTTCCTCATCTGGAATAATATTCGCAACATTGGCACAAGATTGTCCAACTGCATGTATCTCAGGCTTAAAGATTTTCCCTGTTTTCTATATTTCTCATAGATTTCGGTTAGGGTTAGGGTTAAATTAGGAACACACATGTTATCTTATTATCTATTCTTTTTTTTAATTGTGAAGGGTGTGTTGGAAATACTCCCTTTCAGTGGACAGTTGGACCACAAGTATTGCAGTTGAACGTGGATAGGCTTTGTTGACTGTTCTTTGGGCAAAGTGATTTATTGACAGGAGAAATGCACAGGTGTACAACGTGGGCCCGAGGTACGCCTGTAGAGGGTCCCAGTAGCTCAGATTTTTGAGCGTTGGATTACGGCGGTCCAGGTCCCACAAAGAGTTATTAAAGTTTCACACATTTTATTGATGGGAAAATACACAAGTGTCCTAAATGGACCAGAGCACGCTTCCCACGGTCCAATAAGCTCAGGTCCGGTCTCATTCGAACCGCACCACTGCTCTGCACATAGGTACACCAACCACGAGATGGTGCAACCTCTGCAGGCCAATTGATGTCCAAATCATGCCCTGTATCGATAGAAGAAAAGGAAATTGTCTCACATTGGTGATGATATTATTTATTCAACTGTATTTATGTCACATTTCACACAGGAGGCCTAGATACGTCATATAATGATGATACAAACAATTATAACAATAAAAAAATACATCTTCAATAATAATTGATAACACGTTGACCTAGCCCTGCGATTGGCTGGCGACCCATCCAGGGTGTTCCCTGTCTATCGCCCAAAGTTGACTGGGATGGACTCCAGCCCGCCCGCGACCCTGTGTGCAGGATAAGCGGTTTGCTAATGGTTGGATGATTGACCTAGCTCTGTAAAATCCTTTAACTATGTGAGGAAACTGAAATAAAACCTGTAATCTCTCACAATAGTTGACAGCAGAAGATATTCATTACTTGACATCAAGATCCCAGATCAGTCTTCATCAACTGTCCACTGATGAGGAAGTATGTTGATGATTCAGATAACATTATGTTTGCAGTTGTTTAGATCAGTGGTCCACAACCTTTTTTGCCTCACGGGCCGTTTTCATGTCAGACAATATTATAGTCTATATAGTCTATAAATATATAGTCAAGAAGGTCCGGCAGATAATAAACACGTCGAACTAACAGGAGGGTTAGTAGTCGTTGGGGGCGGGTGGACCTTCATTATTAAACCTTCAAGTATGATTCATTGCAGGACTCCTGTATTATTATTATGTCTGTTTTGTAGCACATGGATCCATAACATGGATCATGGTTCTATTTGGACCCTGCCTCCTGCCGTAGCCCTGCTGATAACTGCTGCTGCCATTAGAATTATTCCTATGAATATTAATCACATTACTATTACTGTCGTCATAAAACAACATTACCCACTTTGCTTTTTTCCTGAAGTCTTTGTGCTTTCCCTCACCACAGGTTTCTGTGGATGGTGGTTGTCCCTGCGGTGGTCCTGGCGTACACCTGCCTTACTACTGGCAATATTTGAATCATTTCTGGCATTGGAATTGATTGAATCGTACATCTTTTTCGTTGATCATTCTGTACACATGACATCCACTTTAGTCTGTCCATCTCGGAAGAGGGATCTCTCCTCTGCCATTCTCACTGAGGTTTCTTTCCTTTTTCCCCCATCGAAGAGTTTTTCATTTTTTGGGGGAGTTTTTTCTGTGCCAGTGTGTGGATTTTGGGATAGAGGATGTCACATGTGTACAGACTGCAAAGCCCTCTGAGGCAAATTTGCGATTTGGGGCTATACAAAATGAAATGCATTGAATTTGATTGAATCCTAGGGCCGCCACACAGGGCTAAACGCTGACATCCACCGTACACAGGCTTTCCGTCTGACCACCTGATATTAAGCTGACAAGCCAACATTCAACGGGTGTCCCACAGCGCCGCTGTGGTGACTGACTTTTGCCGTTATAAGCATTTTTGGGGGGACATTCTATGGAAAAACCCTTACCCCTTGGGTGCCCACACTTTTCTGCCTACCGAGCTACTTTTCACTGCACCGATTGGCGTCAACCAGGGTTGCTTTTGAATGAAATTAAATGTGTCCGTTAGCTTGCGCAGTCGACCGTGCATGCATGACATTGTTTTTAATCAATGGCAGGCGATCTACTGGCCCTGTCTTGGCAATCGACCGGTCAATCGCAATCAACCTATTGGGCCCCCCTGCCTCACCTTATAATGCAGTCTTTGAGTCACACACGTTCTGCTCATACATATACATATCAGTAGATCCTTTTCCTACTATAGCTAAATCTGTGGGCTTTCATCTACATTATGAGACAAGCTTCAGATATCAATTCTGTAAGCCATTTATTTGAAAAGTTTTTGACAAACAACCCATTTCCATCACCATGTTTTCAAATTCTCTATGATGGAAGAGTAAATTGAAAGTTACAATGACAGTATTAGCCAGGCTGGAAAAAAATTTCATTATAGACTTTGAAGGTTTAGGTTCATACAATCCAGACGAATGTACCCACGTACATATTTTTTTTTAAATCTTTTTATTGTGGCTGGACACATTGACCTACATCTCGTCGGTGTGGGAGGGTTTGGGGGGATCCCCGTCTACTTTCCCTGCCGACGACGTTAGACCAAGAACCAACGGCTCAGGTGGCCCGGAAACGGGATCCGAGCGGTTTACCGATAGGCTTTCCTCAGGAGTTGCCCCATCAAAGCCTGTATCCTCAGGGGTTTCTATTGGTTCTTGGAGAATGGCGGTGCCCTCCAGAAGTCCCCATTGGCCGACTTCAATGGGCGGTGACAAGGAGTCGGACTGCACAGTTGGAACATGTGAATCTTCTGCTGTCGGCTGGGAGATGGAAGGATTTGTCAGGATGTTTCTGGAAATAACTACAAAGATGGAAAACTATATTATTATTACTTATTATAATACGGGTAAATAGAAATCCGGCGTTCTGGTTGGTTGAGAGTGAGTCACAAGGGGTACATTATTGAACGATAATGTACAGTTGCTGTTCACATGGACCCGAGTGTTCTGTATGCCTGCGCACTCAAAGTAGCAGGTTAGCTTTTGCACGCCCATTAGTTGACATTATAGGTTTTAGCTCGGTGGCGATCGCCGCAAAAAACTCAGAAATCCCACAAATGATCGGTTTCGGGCAATGCAAGCTTTTGCAACGGGACAATTAAGTTGGACGTCATGAGCGATGTGAATGAATGAGATGGTGCGAGACACAATGCTGTGTACGTAGGGAGACTATTATATCTCTAAACTACTGAAATGCAATACACAACGTTTGGTGGCTAATACTATTTTGTGCTGAAAGGCAGCTATTTACTTACTAATTATGCTTTCACTGGTAACCGTATCATAAAAGCAATAAGGTACGAGAGGCTGTACTTTATCGTCCAATAATGCATTAGTTCGGGGGCGTTGTTAGGCCCGACACGGAGCGGACCCTCGAATAGTATGATTGCATGGTGTGTCCACATGTCACATGTCTGACAGGGGTGTGATGATGGCTCCGCGTAGAAGGTCATTCAATAAACAAATATGCTCTGAGCAACAGCTGATTAACAAATCAGCAGTCATTGGTCAAACAAACTGAGTGCTTGATTTAAACAAAAACAGGTTCCTTTTGAAAGATAAAATACGCCTAAAATTACCTTTATCAAAGCTCTTAACTCTTCACAATAAAAAAAGTTTGACCTGTTTACATTTACATTTTATATGTAGCTGACGTTTTCATCTAAAGCGACATAAGTGCATTCAAGCGAGGGAAGACACCAAGAATAACATGGATTAAAGTACCCATCGTATGCATATTTGACCACTAGTTGATATGGTTCCTTGGGGTCTTAATGAAATTTCTGTAACATACTTTGGTCAAAATACCACAGGGACATTTAAAACAGCACCCTTTTACCCTGTCTAAAACAGCCCTCCACAGAGTGACCCGTTTTGAGTGCCTGTTCCTTTAAATGGTAATGAGCCAGCACTCCCCTCCCCCCTCTCCACTCTGTGCAGCCGACCACAGCTTCATTTGCTTCATGCTGCTGGCTAGCTATTCCAAGTGTATCGGAGGTTTGCAAAAACAAGTGAAGTGCTTTGGCAAATATCATATTGTAGCAATCCTGTTCAGGAGTCTGCTGTTTGTCACATCCCCCTCAATTCCAGCCAATCGTGGGGTGTCACTGTACATGCTAGGCATGGGGCAGTCAGGGATTGGGGGAGATCAGGGGAGGCGGGTGTTCCCTTGTTGTGGGTTAGTCAAGTTAGGTAGAAGAGTTCTGGTTAATACCAGAGTAACGTTACAGCTTATAGAGATAGCGAGGGAGGGTCTTCGCACTATGTTCCTGAACAAGAATAAAATGATTCCTGCCCGTACGTCCTTTCACCTCCGTGTTGTTATGAGATCGGAGGGCGGGGCCAAGGCCATGTAGGGACTCCCGTTTCATAGTGACGATAGAATGATAAGGAAGTTCATTCTCAGTCCCTCAAGCATGACGTTTCTGACGTACAAGAATCATAACAAATCGCAGGTTTTGGGGTCGGTAGACAACACAGATACCCAAATTAATTAGAAACACCAGTAAAAAAGTGGAATTTTCATAATATGTCCCCTTTAAGAAAGTACATTTCTTCAACAAAGCCAAACTACAAAGTGCCATGGTAAGTGCTAATAAAGAGACAAATTAATTTTATTATTTAAGACATTCTCTAAATTAGACTTGTCCTAACCCAAGGTCAAAGGCTAGTCCGATTAACCCTCTGTTACCCCTTAAACGACGTAAAACAGGAAGTGATGCGGAAAAGGACTGACCTCCTCTGGGTCTGTAGTCGTCATCTGGAGACGAGTTGCGGCTGAACGGACTGAGGCTTGGCATGATGATCAGACCCAGAGAGACCAGGATGAACTGAGGACACAAATCCAAACACACTATGTGTCTCTTTCAATAATGGACATGAAATATTGTGCTCTTCATACTTGTGCTCTTCATGCGTGTAAACCGTCTGTTTCCAGTTGGATCTGGCTCAAAATGTATAAGAAATAATCAATTATTGATCTATCCTTTGTTAGCCACAAAATCAAAAAGAAATTTTAAGGGATGTGAGAGTCAGTTTGGTTTTTCCTGGTTTTATCCTTTTATAAAAAACACCTAAACGTTACATTCAAGCGTTTATTAGGAATAGAAAAGCTTGATGGTCAGAAACACACAAAACAATAGAAACAAGCTGTAAATGCAAACTGACTTTTGTATACAGTACCCACGCCCCCAATGAGTTTCCTACCAGTAAGGTGGTGCTGGTTTGAGCTCCTCTGCTGACTGTCTGTTGGATCAGAGACCGAAGCCGTCCCAGCTGAGCCAACAGAGACCTGGACAGAAAGAACACCTGATAGTTTAGTTATCTTGTCTCTTGTAACAAATATATTAATTATATCATAACCTTAGTAATCTGACCTAAACAATAGTATAATAGTATCAAATCCATTAAACTTAACTAAAACAAATAAATAGCCCAAATCTTCAGACTCAGATTCTCCCAGATGGAATGATCATAACCTCCTAACTATAACCCTAAAAAGGTGTTCGTACATATTGCGTTTTTCCAGCTTCTCCACTGTCCTCTGCAGCTCCTTGTTCTGAGATGAGTAAGCAACTGCCCTGTACACACACACACACACAATTGCAAACAAGTTGTAAAGTTGATTGATTGAATTGATATCATATGTTTGCACCTAACAAATGCAATTTTTTAAAGAAGAAATGAAGCGGAACCGATGTGACATGAACTGTGTTACAACCAACGGAAAGAGAAGACGACAAGAGATGTGCCAAGATGGACAGATCTGTGACTTGTGTAGTGTAAATCCGTGTGATACAGCTGTAACAAGCGACACAACCTCCACAACAATGACATTATTAGAATTGATTATCAAATTAGTTTTGTATTGATTTTCTAACTGATTAATCGTATAATGTAAGATTTCACCACCGCTACCGGCTTTCCAGCCCGTCAATGTACTCCTTTCTCCTCCTCCGACTGTCCTGAGCGGACTGCTTGTTGCGGATTTTTCTACGAACTCTCTTCAGGATTCTCTCCTCAGCCTGCAAATAAAAATAAAAAGTCAACATCAATCATTTCAACAATAACAATAAGTACATACAATTCACAATTATCATGGTGATTGGGAAAGAATAATACAAAAATGGTATAGGGGTTAGGGTCAGGGTACGGCAAGTTCAGAAAAATAAAACTACAGCCAAAAAACAACTGCAACCAGCAATGAAGCAGCTTTATAATCTGATTCTAAGCAGTAAGGATCAGCTTTATGAAATTGATTTAAGCTGTAAGAAGCAGCTCTATCAACTGAATTTGAACTGTAAGAAGCAGCTCCATAAACTGAATTCAACATGAAAGCAGCAGCTCTTAAAGCTATGGTACCCTATGAGCGTAACTCGGTCAAAGTGTTTTTTTTAGTAGAATGAGCAAACATATGATGATCTGACAATGCAACATGGATCGGATCAACCCCGGCTCTCCACGACAGTGAAAGGGTATGCAGTATAGAAAATGACTGACTGATGTCACATGTAATATTTATCCACAAACATCAAATAAAACTCTACCATTCATTTTACTAGTTTAATTGCATTTTGTTTATAACTTTCGATACATTTTTCAATGCAGGGCCACTACTTGTAGTATTAGTGATTAGTACTTTAACTGCAATATAGGATGTGGATACTTTCTTATGTTTGTGCAACTTAGATTTATTTATTCTGTATTGTCTTTGTATGGTTTATTTGGATCATAATTGAATTATTGTGTTGATCAATAAACATTTTTTAATCAATTATCCAGGTTTCTTTGTAAACCTAATTAGTTCTACAGTCACCAATGGTTTTATGCCATGTGTAGATGAAGTTTGGCTAGTTAAGATAGTTAAGATTAATGGATTCTGTCGTGTCTCTCATTATGATGCAGTAACCGTGGGTTAGGGTTAGGGTGTAAAAGCTAAGTGAGATAACTAAAGGTCTGACCTTGGTAAGAGGAAGGTTGTTGGGCAGAGAAACTCCTTCTTGTATCAGTACCTGCTGTTCTTCCTCAGTCAGCTGCAGATCTGGTGTCAGCTGCAATAGCAGTTAAGTTAATATAAAGAGCATGGACTGCAAAACACAGACAAAAGGAATATAACATAAGTAAATGAATAAAGCACAGGATATATAATCTAAATGTATTGCACAAACTACAAAATAAACACTAGCTATGTCTTCACGATGATAATTAAAACAGAGTAGTTAGATGGAATCTGAGGGGAACACTGGAGGGAGAAGATGATCATTTTGTTTTGCAGACTAATTAAGGCCAACTACTGAAAATGCTGGATCTATAAAAGAAGAGTTAGTCCCCCGGGTCAAACCTCCACCCAACCATCAACAGGTACATAGAGTATTCAAATCAAAGTCTCACCAGATCACCGCCTGAACTGGAAGGGTCTTCTGGGGGAGCTGCAGAAATCACGGGCAGCTGATTCAGAACGCAGTTGTCAGAAAACAACACCTGAGAGCGCCACTCATCTGTGCAGGACAGGATGTGACATCTCTGTTACTGCCAAACAAAAGTTACCACCAAGATATCCCTGTTTGGAACTTAAACAAGACAAATTAAAATTTAATTGGATTGTTGCAGCAGCACAAAGACAAATAAATATAGACATGTATGAAAAGTAACCAAAATCAATATTAATAACTATACTAACTCAAACAAGAGGAAAATATGAATAAGATAAATTGGTAGTGGTGTGACAGTGTAGAGCAGGCCGGTATAACATAATGTAAAATTATATGGTACATTATTGTTTGCATTGATCAATTGACTCGGCTGCCATGAATTACACCGGTATTACATCTTGTGACATTTGAAGAATCTCCGTATGGTTAATGTTGGACTGAGTAACTGGACCAAGTGTTTTGAGATTAATTAAACCAAACTCACCAAGCTCTATGGAGATGACGTCCTCTTGTCCTGTTTCAGTCATCACGGCGCCCAGGCTGCTGATGTCATAGATCAGCTGACAGCTGAGGGAAGCCAGCGGCTTTCTGGGTAACACCTCGTTTGGATCGACGGCGGAAAGGACGTCCTCCGACTCACTGTCATTCAGCTTTTGAGACAGAATTGAGAGGGTCGTCATATTTAACCTGTGTTACCCATGATGCAACTGTTGCTGGCGAGCAGACTCACACAGTTTGGGTCCACGACCCAGTTCTGCAGTGTATTCTGGAAGCAGGAGAAAGGAACGTTGAGCTGCCACCCATCTAGAGCCTCAACACCGTCACCATGGAGAAACTGCTCTGCCCTCTCTGCATCCATGATCTGAGACCCCAAATAGATACATATATGTATTGATCATTAATGTATACATAGAGAGAGAGAGAGAGAGAGAGAGAGATTTTTTAAATTTTTTGAAAACCTTTATTTTATATAAAACAACAACACAATATAGCAGGTATGTAATATAGAATATACATAGCACAATATAATCAAAGTTGATCTGGACTCCGCCGCTCTCCTCCAGCATCTCCTTCTTTGTCAGTAGGCCGCCCCCCCGCTCAGGATCCTCCTCTGGACGGACGCCTCACTCGGTCCCAGTAGTACTCCCTCCTTCCTTGGTGATCTTTAGGAGGAGCTTCCTCAGTCGGAAGACCTCCTGCTGGGTGAAACTTCCAGCTCCCTTTTTGGTGCTGCCATGCCGAGCAGAGCGAGCGAACATTTCCATATCGGAGAAGTATTCCTCCAGCTTCACTCCTCTCTCGTTCTTGGTGGCCTGCAGGAACTCCTTCACCTGCCCCACCCCGTACCTGCTGGTGACCGTCCCACCCGAGGAGATGCAGACGGTAGAGCCCCATCCCGAAGAGGACTGACTCCCAACTTCCCACCTCCCCTCCGCTCGCCGCCCCCCCTCTTTGCCTGAGAGCCTCCCCTGCTGGCCCTCGTCTTCCTCTTCAGGTGGGGGACCTTAAAGACCCCCCCCTCCTCCATATCCTCCTCGCTGTCCGAGCTTCCACCTCGGGCAGGAACCCCACCAACGAGCGCCCCCCGAGCTCCTTCACCTTCCCATTGGACCCCCATCCCCTCTTTCACTCTGTCACACACACCTGCCCGCTGGGCTACAGTCAACCCCCCATCCACTCCGACATTCATTCCCTCACCCCCCTCACCGACTGGCTGGGCCTCAACCGTCCCCTCACTCACCCCCACACTCACTCCCTCACTCACCCCTCACCGACTGGCTGGGCCTCACCCGTCCCCTCACTCACCCCCACACTCACTCCCTCACTCACTAAAAATATAGTTCCAGACTTTGTCTTGGTTGTAGATTGTTGAGAATGTGTTCAGTGCTACGATTGTATGGAAGAGTTATTTAAGTCAAGTTAACATCAAAGCTTGCGTATGTATGATAAGATGAACCACATGGTGAGAGTCATTTAAGTATTTTGAATGTTTTTGTTGTTGAATATGTTTGCATTTGTTGTAATACATTCAATGTTTTATGTTAAAAGTAAAGTAATAAGATAAAAGTATATTAATGAAAGGCTATCGCTTGTTTGAGTCCTTTTTATGTTGGCAATTCTAAGGGGTGTTCTTTTGAAATGTACGACTTTTAAATCCGTCCTGGGTCCCCTTCTCTTCTCGCTCTACACCAACTCTCTCGGCGCTGTCATTCACTTGCATGGCTTTTCCTACCACAGATGCCGATGACCCCCAACTAATTCTCTCCTTCCCTCCATCGGACACTCACTTCACTGGCTACCGCTGGCTGCCCGCATCCAGTTCTAAAAACTGGTGCTCACGTACCATGCTGTGAATGGATGGGGTCCAGCTTACATCCAGGACCTGGTCCAACCCGACATCCCGACCCGCACTCTCCGCTCTGCATGTGATAAACAGCTTGTTCCTCCTCACTGAGAGCAAAACACTCGACTAGATCTCCACTCTTTGCTGTCCTGCTCCTAAATGGTGGAAGGAGGTCTCTGAAGACATCAGGACCACAGAGAGCCTTCACACCTTCAGACTAAAGACACACCTCTTCAGACTCTACCTTGACCAACAAATTCTATCACTTAAATTGTACTTATAATGCCACTTATCCATCGCAAATTGTAAATTGGCTTATTTGATGAAATTGCACTTCCTTGTTTCTTGCTAGTTTGTATCCCTATGGTTGAATGCAATTTTTGTAAGTCGCTTTGGATAAAAGCGTCAGCTAAATGATATGTAATGTCATGTCATGTAATGTAATGTTATAATTAAATTATAACATACTGTAAATATACATTCTACAGTACTGTAAAACATTTTACAGTAATTAACTGTCCATGGGCATCACGGTAGGAACAGTAAAATAATCTATACTATACTGTACTGTGTTTTTTTTACAGTATTATGCTGTTGTTGAAATACACAGTAGGTATGCTGTACAATTACAGTAGAATACAGGAAATGTGGCTGCCAGTAGATTACTGTAAATTAACAGGGACATTTGTTATAGTGTACCTATTTTCCAGGACCCAGGATACAGCAAATTAATGGCAGATGAACTCGCCATTTTCCTCCTATAGAACAATGGTTCAACGGATAGAGGTACAGTTGGTACAGTGTGCGAGGCCGCCAAGGCTTTAGCAAGGGGCAAAATCATAGCTTATGCCAGTAGGAAAACACAAGCAAAATAAAATAGTCAGGGATATGGAGTGTCATCTTAATTAGAATAAGAAAAAACACCGTCTAAGAAACAGGCTTGATGCTTAAAAAATGGTGCAACCTAAATTAACCTGAACTTTAAAATAAATTAAATATACACAATACAAGAAAAGTGTGCCCTATTCAGATGAAATGTACGTTTTATGAGAGTGCTTTGCTATACCAGCTGTCAAAAATGAAAATGGGAAACTGGTGACGAATACAAAGAAAATCAGTCTTTTGCTAGATTTTATACAGAGGTGGATGAATCAGAGTCTGATCCAGAAATGGGAACCTACTTGACAATGCTTTCAAAAATTACCAGAAACTCCAGTGTATCAAAAGAATGATATGAACAGCCTGATAACATTGGAGGAGGTCAATAGAGCCATTTGTTTAATGAAGCCTGGAAAATCACCTGGGAATATTATAAGATCTTTGTAGATAAACTGGCTTCCCATCCTGACAGTTTCATTGGGAGAGCTGCCAAATAGATTCAGCAAAGCAAAGATATCCTGATTTTTAAAAAGGACCCAACTGATCCTAGAAATTATAGGCCAGTGAGTTTGATTAATGTGGACTGTAAAATCCTAACAATGATCTTGGCTATGAGGTTGGAAACTATTCTACCACGCTTAATGCATACAGACCAAGTATACCAGTGGGAGGTTTTCTGGTCGCCTCAAGATCACGAGAGGAGGAATCTAATAACAATGAAATCAGAAAAGTATCAGTCTTACAGTCATCCAGACACACACAGAAATGTGCAGCAACACAAGAAAACTAAACTGTAGATGAGTACAGGAGGAGGATATCCTGGTAGGTACACACCCTCAACCATGTGCACACACACACTCTCTGGTAGTACCGGTCTGACTGATAGAACGCTGATAAGCTGTTCAACAGGTTCCACTTTGTTAACTTCAACCTACTTTCTTTTGATATTCACTTTAGAGAGAATCTGAAAAGCTCTAGTTTAGTTTTAGTTTATTTACAGTACATTTTGTATTGTATGAAATTCATTCCATGTAATTTCTTGTCTTTTATTGAAAAAAGTTTTGACATGTGATCAGTAAAAGTTTGTTTCTCTGTCTATTTACAGTTTCAAATGGACATTGATATATATAGACATATATATTTATAGATACCACACAATAATATCAGGATTGGTCTCACTGTTCTTTCTATTTCTAACTTCAGGAAATCCATACAGGCACATGGATTTTCCCGCACAATAATGACTTTTTAAAGTTGCAACCTAATACAAATACATTTACAATTAAAAATTGAGAGTTGCAGCTATATGAATATTTGGTCTATGAAGTTATGAAAACTTTATGCGGCTGTGGGTCATCTTCTGATCAGACAATCAGCATTGAACTGAAAGACTGACGTATTACCAAGAACTTAAAGTAAAGTACTCATCACAGCCTAAATGTATTTCATCATTCAAAAGGTAATTATTGGTGCATTAACATGTACGATGCAGTGAGCTTATCTGCATTTGATATTTTATTATTTTTATGCTTCTTTATTACTCTTTTCTGATACTTAAATATTGTACTTTTTACTGCACTACATTGATTTGACAGCTTAGGTCATTTTGCAGCTCCAATATATATTAATAAATTAACATTCTGCAGCAGGAATACTTAAAGTATAGTTAACTACTTTTACTGTAGTACCAATTTGACTGCAGTGGAATTTAATGTCTGATCTCCAAGACCGGACACTCACTGTGCTGACACGCTCCCGCTCCTGTTCAGACTCTTCTCCGGTTTCTCTCCGGCTCCTCTTCAGACTCCTTTTCTTCAGACCTTCAGACTCTTCTCCGTCTCCTCTTCAGACTCCTCCTCCTCAGACTCTTCTCCGGTTCCTCTGCGGTTCCTCTCTGCTCCTCTTCAGACTCCTGTCCGGCTCCTCTTCAGACTCTTATCCGGTTCATCTCCGGCTCCTCTCCGGATCTTCATCAGCCTCTTCGGGTCCTCTTCAACAGGAGAACGACAGCAACCCGCTTCCGGTTTCCACTGGTTCTCAAAAATGAAAAACTTTTATGAAATCCAGCCTGTTCGACTAGCTTCTTCTCCCTCTTTCTTCTTCTCTTCTGCCGTTTCTCGAGACATAGAACGCTAAGAACGGACTTTGGAGTCCAATCTCACGGAGACATTAGGACGTAGGACGATCGTTCTGCAGCCAGAACAGCAGCTGACTTGATGACGTCACCACATCAGCTGGTCTTTCTTTCCATTTTCATTCAAAATAAAAAAATGTATATACATAATAAACTACTACTCCAATGAATTCGTCATTGGATCCATGCTTCTATGCCTAATAAGGAAAACAATAGAATAAACCCAGGGTATTGACTCGCTTGGTTTCATATACAGAAGCTAAGAGCCGCCAGTAGGGGGCGCGCTGCCACTTTCTCATCAGACATCAAAGCTCGTGTGTGTATGATAAGATGAGCCACATGGTGAGTTTAAATAGTGAACAGTCTGTCAGAGAAAGTGGGCGTTCACCTCGCCCTCCGATGACCACACACAGACAAGTTGTACACAATCTAAAGAGTGTATTCTTTTATTACGGGATTCAGGCTCTTTTAAAACTTTCTCAAATGAATACACCAAAGGAGGATTTCTCCTTTTTGTTGTTAATCTGTTTAAAACTGGCTGAGGTTTTCTGTTCGCAGAAGCAGCGGCAGAGTGAGAGCTTTTCTCTTTCCCCTTTGTCTTTGGTAAAAATCATTCCACTACGTCAAGTCGTTCGCTCGGTGAAAATGTCTGCGACGGGTTCAGTCGGCTGTGGACCAGGACCCACCTCGGGTACCGGGGCCGGGGCTTCCAACCCACGAAAGTTTAGTGAGAAGATCGCGCTTCATACGCAGCGACAAGCCGAGGAGACAGCCGCCTTCCAGGAGGTTATGATGGACATCACCTCCACCAGGGTGAGTGTGTGAGAGGGAGAGGAGGAGCCGAGCTCCCCGGAGGAAGAGAGGCCTTGTGGGTTAGAGACTCTAGTGCTCTTCATGGAGCTCTGCTCCGCACTAACTCCTTATTAGTGAACAATAACGTAACACGACTCAGCGACAAAGTGGCACAATGATCCCAACATGTCGTCGTCTATTTCTGATCATTAGTTAGCATGAAGTTAGCACAACGTAGCTAGCTTGTTTACAATGTTGCGTCGCTGTCACTCTGATAAATTACAATGTTGCGTTCATGGATTTACCGTGAACGCAACATTGTGTCATTGTAACCCTAATCCGTCCCGCTGAGCTACATGCATTTATGTATGTGTATATCTAACGTTATATTTCTATATACGGGGCGGAACCACGGTCGCAGAAAGGACTGAATTGTAAACGTGTATATGTATATATAATATGAGAGATACACGTATTAATATACAGAGTCTCCCCTTCCCCTATACCATTATTATAATATTAGGGGGTTTAGTCTTAAAACAATAATCATAAATGAACCCAAACTAGCATGTGTGATAGTTTTTTCTTTATTATGATTTGCTTTGGTGCATCAAATCAAGCTGCTATAGGTAGACAGGTGGATTATTAATAATCCTAGTAATTATTATAATGTTTAGTATGGTAAATGGACTGTACTTGCATTGCGCTTTTCTAGTCTTCCGACCACTCAAAGCGCTTTAACACTACATGACATCATTCACCCATTCACACCCATTCATACACTGATGACAGGAGAACCACACAGTGACTCCTGCCATCAGTAACTAACATCCACACACTGTAGTCGCAGCTACAGGAGCAATGTTGGGTTAAGTGTCTTGCTCAAGGACACATCGACATGCGGGTTAGCAGAGCCTGGGATCGAACCGACAACCCTCTGATTGGAGGACGACCTGCTCCCCACTCACCCACAGTCGCCCTTCGATATAAGAGCATCATCAATGAATGCTAATTGTTTAGCTGCGATTCTATTTAAGGATTTGGTAACTTGTGACGCTGCAAACATAATTAATATAGTTATACCTAATTATTAGGCTAATTTATAAGATATTATGTTGTGAAATTACCACTCCTTTTAAAATGTTTCTTTACTGTAAGGGGACCAAATCCCCCACTGTCCCTGCTGAGCTGTGTTCGTCCAATTGAGACACATCTTCTCTCATGATAAATATACATGTGATGATGATGATGAAGATACATTACTCTACTTAAACACACCAAACTATTGAGGATTAATGAATCACTTCAAACCAGAATGATCGATAGTCACAGACGTGAAGGACTTCTTACAAACACACCTCCTCTTCCTCTCCCTCTCCACTCTTCCCCCTCTACTTTCTCTCTCTTATCCTCTTCCGCCACCCTCCTCCTCCCCCTCAGTCACTTACTGACAACTTTTGGGTTTTGTCTCTTCTGGGAATTTCTCTTCAGCCACGGAGCGCGGCGCCCTGCTGGCGGTTGTAGCTCCCCGGCCAACCTCTCTGCTGGAGCAGCGAGTCTTTCCGGTGAACACATTTTTTTGAACGCAAGGCCCGATTCTTCGCCCCGGTCCGAACCCTTTGCACTTTTTTGTTAGCAAAGGTGTATTTATTTTGGTTTTTTTTATTTATCTATTGATTCTAATGTCTAAATATTCTGAAGATTAAAATGTTATTTGTTCTTTAAAAGGGCGTACTTGCATTATTGTGCGATTATATTATGTCATCAGTGGCATGAAATGGTCTGTAAATTAGAATTAATTATTCATCGCAATATATCGCACAACAAAAAGTAGTTGTCGTGACAGCCGAAGGCTCATGATGTGGTGCTTTCGGGGTGTAGTATATTTCTAGAGTCATGGCTCATGATTTGGTGATGTTTACTTGTTTTGTGCCATGTTGTCCGATCAGCTTCAGGCCCAGAAGATCCGCCTGTCAAGGAATCAAGGCGTCTACTACGGCGGCTCGCTACCCAATGTGAACCAGATCGGCAGGAGCCCTCCAGACTTCCAGGTGACTCCAACTCTAGTTCGCCTATTGAAAAAGTACCTATTGGGATCTGAATCAGTGTTACTCCAAGGTTCACAACTTTACAGAGGGGTGTTCAGGGAAGCAGTCGGGCGAACAGTTCAGGTGACGAGGGGTAGCATCACAGGGGCACATAGACATTTGTGTGCGTGTGTAAAGCCGGAACTGCGTGCACAAAGAAAAAAAGAAAGTTTCTTCTACAATTCCAGACTTTTTAAGAAGGGGCAGTATGAGGGTGGGGGGGGGGCAGTTTCTGTCACTACTAGAAAAGAACACATTAAGTTTCAATCTGATTCATAAGCGGATACCTTCCTACCTACTTTGCATTGCGATATTGCATAACATTTACAAACTATTAATTTGAACTGAAGGTGCTTTTTATTTTTTATAAGTAAAAGCACCTTCAGTTTATATATATATATATATATATATATATATATGGGGGTTGTATTGGTTAATAGCAAGTGTGCAATTAAATTATTGACATCAATAGAATTATTAATCATCACCAAGGTAGTTCTCAAAATAAATAATTGGGCACCACCCTGAGCTAACAGGGACGAATAACCAATATTCTGGATTTACAAATACTGGAGCCACAAACCAACAAGAAACAAGGTTTAATCAACCTTTCTGGTTTATTCAGACATGGCATTTTATTCGGTTGCTTGCATCATATTTCAGCGGCCTATATAAAAAGAAGAGAAAGGAGATTGTAACATTTGATATGTCATAATAGGGTAGTCAGTCTCTAGGTCCTAACAACCAAATACAATCATATACAAACTAAACTACATCATTTTATGGATAAACAAAATAAAGCTCTACTTACATTGGAATCAGTCAAACAGACACATGGAAACTGACCAAACACTCGTGTCAGGATACACAACAGGAAGTTGGCCTCAACTAGACCTCTATTTATGGTGTTGGAGGTGGCTCACCACTTGGTGCCTCCTGTGGGAAGGAGGGCAAATTGCATGCAGCTGCCCCCAATTTGTGCAGCAAATGTGTTTTATTTGGCCTCTTTGTCGGTTATTGCAGGTAGTGGTATTAATCTGGAAGCAAGGCAAGGCAATTTTATTTGTATAGCACATTTCAACAACAAGGCAATTCAAAGTGCTTCACATAAAACCATTAAAAACATAAAGCAAGGAGATTTATAAACAGTTAAGACATTGATACATTGAAACATGAAGGAAATAGTCATTAAAAGGATAAAAAAAGACGTTAAAAAATTTGAAATAGGATAAAATTGTATGTAATGTAATTTAAGAATGTCTTTAAGGATTCCGACTCGCAGAAACAGTCAATTAAAGGCACCAGCAAACAGAAAAGTCTTTAATCTGGATTTAAAGGACCTGAGGTACTCAGCAGACCTGCAGCTCTGTATCTGGAACTTTGTTCCTTATCTGGAACTTTGTTCCAGATATGTGGAGCAGAGAAACTGAACGCTGCTTCTCTATGCCTTCTTTCTGACTCTGGGAACAGATAGACCAGTACCGGACAACCTGAGGGTTCGTGGCAGTTCATAACGTATCAGCAGATCAGAAATCTACTTTGGCCCTAAACCATTCAGTGCTTTATAAACTAGCAGCAAGGTTTTGAAGTCAATTCTTTGTTTGACAGGAAGCCAGTGTAAAGACCTGTGAACCGGAGCGATGTGATCCACTTGTCTGGTCCTAGTGAGAACTTTTCCACTTTTGCCTTCTTTTTAAGTTTAGAAGGTAATAACCAACGAAGGCTGTCCAGAAACGATCGGCCAGGATCTGACTGTGACACCATCTTCTTCTGAAGGAGTTCACTTGTACAGTAGACTGCCTGAGGAAGGGAGGAGTCAGGCCGCCCCATCAGTAGCATATTTGTTGTGACTGGGTCCGGATCAGCAAGGTCTGAGGAGATATATCCGAGAGGTTTTGAATTTAGAATGCCTTCAACTTCAATCAAGACTGTGTACAAAACAGTTTCTGTTTTTGGTTGATTTTCTAATGCAACCTTGAGGGCCATTTTGATTGATTTTATCTCCCGTTCCCAGCTTCTACCAAAATGTGGGGCAGATGAAGGATTGAACTGGAAGTTTACTTGTGTGTGGGCCAATTGTTCTTTAAGGCTGGTACCATGGCCTCAAAGGCACCTTTTAGCTTTGTTTCTCCTCTGAAATCAGTCCCACAGTCGGAGAGTAGTTCAAAGGGTTTCCCTTCAAAGGGTTTTGCCTCTGCGTGACACAAATCTTCTGAAGGCCATTAGGAATGTATCTGTATTCATATTATCAAGCAGCTCAAGATAAATGCAGCGTGGTGTTAGGCATTTGAGTAGCAGGCCCCACCTTTTGTCTGTGCCCCGGTCAACCTTAACAGTGAAGGGCCCAAAACAGTCCATGCCTGTGGACCAGAAGGGGGGCTTAAACAGTCTAAGTCGAGCTGGAGGAACGTCTGCCATATTGGGAACGACTGGGTTGGCTCTCCATCTCTGACAGTCTCGACATTAACCAACGCTTTTGAATTAAAGAACAAGAGCTAAAATCAGCTCAACTTGTTTCCACTTGTTTATTAGATACAATCCCTGAAGATCAAGGTGGAGTGTCTGCTCTTACTCCCCCATCTCACCATGGAAATGCATCCACTTCTTTTTATAATCTACCTCCCTCCAGGATATTCACTCCTGCCCCCCCAAACCTGATGTATGCTGATTCTCATCCTCATTTGGCTTTAACTTCCTCAACATGGCCTCTATCAGCCAGCCTTCCCATGCCTCAGATGACACAGCAAGGCGTAGGGCCCATCCAGGATAACTATTTGCCCTCAATAGCTACTGCTCATGCTGCACCATTATCTATTCACCATGTACCTGCACCGCCAGTCACTGCCCAAGCCCCTACCTATATATCATCCATGCCTGGTCCTGGACAGCCCACTTTCACCGGTAGTTTACCCCAATGTAAAATGTGTCACTCCAGCAGCCACAACCTGTTACCCACATTCTGAAACTCCCAATGTCAGCGATTTGTTCATAGCCTCTGCCTATGGAATATATAAATAATATATAATATAACCTTATTTCACTGCCCTCGTAGCACTTCAGGAGAAATATGGTCAACCAAGGCTGCTGGTCCAAAGTGAGATTGGATGCAGTTTCTAACAACCAATATTTTAAATCAAGACTCATAAGTTATATTGATACTCCTTGAGAGTTTGAGCACTGACAATGTATGTCCACTGTCACCACCAAATAAATGCCCAATTAAACACAGGAAAATGGTTATTTAAAGTATAACTGGGTTTATTAACTCACAGCAACACAGACCCAAGATCACCTATAACTGCAACCAACAATCCCTATAACACTTAAACACACGTGTTTGTAAACCAACAAACACGTGTGTGTGTGTGTGTGTGTGTGTGTGTGTGTGTGTACATGCACATGTGAAGGGGGGGAAAAGGGGGGTGAGAGGAAACCGAGGGGAAATACTGAGAAGGGACGATGGTGGTTGTGAGAGCGGCAATAAGTGGAGTACCGACTAGCTCACTCACCAATCTCACGGCGGAGACCCAGAGTAAACAATTTAACATCACAATGGAAAATAACAAAACTATTCGGATCATAAAATGTTAACGAACCGCATTAATCTCTTGTGGCGTAATAATTTTTTCACTTTAAATTCCTTGCATCAAAACATCTCACAGTATCAGATCAACAGGCAATATGACTACAGTCGCGCTCAAACATAAATAAATGCATAATGATCGCAGACTCGTTGATCCGGGCTATATAGTGTTACGTTATGACTTATCGAGAATAAATATATATTAATATACATAAATATATATATAAAACAAGCTAACTTAGTCTGCCCAGAAAACCAGTCTCTAATACTTCTGTCACGATATCAAATTTTTGTTGTGCGATTATTGCACCAACATTTATTGCGATATGCGATATTATTGCAATTTTCAGACCATTTTATGCCACTTATGACATAATGACAATATAATAGCATAGTAATAAAAGTCTGCTACTTTAAAGACCTAGGAATAGTTCGACAATCGGGCATGGTGTGATGCGGTCGGGTTCGAGAAAATGTGTCCAGTGGAAACGGGCGCCGCGGCAGCCATGGAGGTTTAACACGGGAAGGTTTAACCTGGGAGGTTTAACGCGGGGCTTCGACCGCCATCAGGGCGATGCGCTCCGCGGCTGCAGGGAGAGACGGAGCGGATTTCAGAGAGTGTGCACGATAGGTCATTTTAGCGCATATTGCGACTGGCTTAGTCGCTTACTGATTTGATGGGCTCGATTTCTTTATGTGGCTGTTTCCTTTTCCTTAGACATTAGAACGGTTGAATACATGCACCTCTCATAACAAAGTCCTGATTGGATCACTGTTCCTTTCCTATTCAGGGCTCCTTCCCCTCCATACTGGAGTCCAACCGATCTACTCGACATCACGGCCTGGTGGAGCGAGTCCAGAGGGACCGCCGGTTTGTCTCACCAGCCCGACCGTACCGCAACCGACCAGTATCCTTCAGTCTACTGTCCATCACAAACATTCTTTTTACAACCGTCTCTCAAACCAGTCTCACTTCCTTTGTCTTTCGTCTCTGAGCCCATGGGATCCTACTGAAGACACACACATGTGGTTTCATCAGTGATCTCCTCAATCAGCGGGTCCATGGAAGAAGTAGCAACTTATTTGGACTTTTTTCAGTGATGGATGAATCCACATTTAGTGTTAATGTAAATATTCGTATGTGGGATTGAGTCAAAAGAAACTATGTTGATGAAGAAACAACATTGAGGCTGACTGAGTGTTCTATGTGTTACAGCCACTAGGGAAAAGGGGGGGAACATGTTGTGACGTGTGTTCTGCCATAAGCAAAATCCACTGTCCAGTGCGCTGTGTGTCTTCAATCCGTGCTCCTCATACAATTACCGATGTCAATTTCCTTGCAATACTTTATTTACAGGCACCACACAGCATAAGATGCCACCTCGTTGACACCTGCGACAGTCAAAAACTGCTACAACTGTCTGCTTCCCATCCACACCTGTTTTCGTTAGCAGGCACTTACTTATATGCATTTTACTAGTAATGTGCCCCCCTGTGTTCAGATGGGTTGGGGGTGTTTCCTTCAAGATAAACGAAAACAACAAAACCGGCATTATGGCTCCAACAGTTACCTTGAGCTATTTTATAACCAATTAAACCTCTATTTAGAATCCGAAAGATTACCATCATTTGTCTTCTTGTTCCTTAACCAGTGGTCGTCTCAGGTGGATAACTCGCCGTATAACTCTGCCTACTTGTCCCCGCCTCCTGACCCCAGCTGGAGAAGGTATTGTCTCCCCCTTACCCGTCTGTTGCCTGTTTGTTATTGACTTAGCTTCTCTTGGAAAACCTTTCGGAAGCCTTTGTGATGCCTCAGATGGTTGAAAACAACACGATGAGACAGACACTTTGTGGTTATGTCTGCAGGTTTAATGAAACTCAATGATGTCTTCGCAGTACATTGTAGAATTTAAAGCGTCATAGTGTTTGTTTACTCTCCACCTAAAGGTTTAACAGCCTCCTGTCTGCTTTCATAACTTAAAGAAATAGAGATGTGGCAGAGACGTAAAGTCTCAAGTTCGGCCCTTCCCTCCAAGAGCAAGGCATTGAACCTCCACTTAAGGACTGCTTTGTCCCTCTGCCGTGTGACAGAATCACTTCAGGTGACACTGAGACTTCACAGAGGTTTTCATGGATCTTACTGAGGCACACTGACCTCTAGACAACTAACAGGATTCATTCTTTTGCACTTCCTCCTTTCTGGGAATCTGTCCCTTTTTTATTCTTTTTCTACAAGCAGTTTCCAGTCAAATTCCTTCTGTTCTTCTAACAAGAGAAGCCTTCCCCATCGAAGAGAGGCTGGTCTTGGTCCTGAGCCGAGTAAAGAGTGTTTAGGTTGGGCCATCTTTGTAAACATGTCATCGTTATATCTTTGGTTCTAGTTTTGTGTTTATTTAACCTGGTGCTCCTCATGCCAGCTTTCAGGTGCAGTTCTGGTAAATGCAGCTCAGGAAGAGGATGTTTGTCCGAACTCTTCTTCTGTGGTTTTAATACATGCTGAAGAATAAATAACTTAATATTCCATATTTCTTGAAATTGAAAAAGACCATGCCAAAATTATGTTGGACCATTGTGTGAGATGAGAGGTAAACATGGCCAAAGGCAATGAATCCGGAAAGAAGTACCCTGATATATTAAAACTATGTTAAAAGCCTGTCAAATAAAGACCTCCTTGCAAAAGGGTTTATGAAATCAGTAGATTCTGGTTGAGGACTGTTGGTCAAAAAGTCAAGGCATTGCATTGGACATTTTTTTATATCAGCTAAAGTAAATTGAATTGACATATTAATTGCTAATTTGCAACACTCAATAAAGGTCCTTTTTTTCTTTGGACATTGTGAGCACTCATGATAATCTATGTTGCAGGCCCTATGCTGCCTGAGATCATAAAGATCCCTGATGAGTTAATGAGTAGAGGCTGCATTACCCTCATCAGGCGACACGTCAACCTCCTTCCTTCCTTTGCTCTCTTCCTTCATCTACCTCGTTTGCTTGCTCTTCCAGACCTCCTTTTATTTTTGCTTTTCAATGTTCTCGCTCGGTGGAGGAAGTAACTATTTTTTCTTGTCGATCATGAAAAGGAATTGTTCCGGAAACTTCCCTGGAGATAAAAGCCAGTTGTTTCATCTCCCCACCACTGCACTCAACAGGTGAATCCTCCTTATCCTTCTCCTCTTTTTTCCTACTGGGGAAGTCAAAATCTGTGGGTGAAATGAATGTGTCCGATCCGATTTGATTTATTTTACTTTTTTTCTTTGGCGGTAATACTTAATAAAGGTCCTTTTTTTCTTTGGACGCTGTAAGCACTCGTGATGAAGTATGTTGCAGTCCCAATTCTGCGTCGGATCATAAAGTAAGATCCCTGATTAGTAAAAAGGAATCGTTTCTGCCTTAAAAGAAATCCCAGATCCTAATTCTTTTCTAAATATTGATTCTTCCCTTATTTATTTAGTCCTGCTATGTCTCATTTTTGTTTCTTTTATTGTCACTGCCTGAGCTCATGTGCTGTAAAGTGAGGACCAGAGGGGTATACCAGAACTGTTGACTCTGGTTTCCAATGTCACCAAAGTGTCTCTCTAACCTAAATCAGACCTGTTCATGTAATAAGTTCAATAAGTTTAAGTTTATGTTTTTGAGTTGTTTTTTGTAATTTAGTGTTCTTAAATGTTAGGCTCTGTACCACACCCCCAGAGAAAAACATCCATCTGAACTAGGTCAGCAAGGGTCAGTTAATACTTCTTCAGAGTGCTTCGAGGAGGTCTCTAAAAAGACAGCATCTCTCTGTGACAGAGAAGGAAGTAGGAAATGTCAGGGATAAATAGTATCAAACTGTACTGTACTAACCCTACTGTACATTTAATGTAAAAGGGTTCCACCATCCAATTAAGTGGAAGAAAATATCACGCCTTCTCAAAAAAGACGAGACACAAATTGTTTTCTTACAAGAAACCCATCTAGTGGACAAGGAGCATGTGAAACTTAAACGAGACTGGGTAGGCCAGGTTTACTACTCATCGTTTACCTCAAATAGCAGAGGAGTTGCTATACACAAGGCCAACCCATTTGTAGTCTGTACATGTAAAGCTAACTCAGATACGTCCGTGTTCAACAAAAGACAACAATAGCAGCAGAAACAGAGGAACGCAGATCTTCCTTTACAGTTTTAGGTGGTGTTCATTCTGTACACATGGCATCCATTGTAGTCTGTCCATCCCGGGAGTGGGATCCCTCCTCTGACGTTCTCCCTAAGGTTTCTTCCCTTTTTTCCCTCTTGGAAGGGTTTTTTCATTTTTTAGGGAGTTTTTCCTGTGCTGATGGTGGGTTTCGGGACAGAGGATGTTGCATGTGTACAGACTGTAAAGCCCTCTGAGGCAAATTTGTAATTTGCGATTTTGGGCTATACAAAATAAAATGAATTTAATTTAATTGAATGGACTCACTGACAAGGCTTTTAAAAAAAAAAGATGGAGGTTGGAGGATGGAGTTATATTTCTTCTTTGACATTAATGACAACAGTGAAACAAACCCTGAATTTCTTTGGGAATCTGCAAAAGCCTACATCAGAGGGTTCACTGTCTCATATATGTCACACCGGAAAAAACTTCAGAAGCAGAATGAACTGGAAACATACTTAAAAAAGGAAGAGCCGGCGCATAAGAGTAGGGGAACCAGGTCAAATCTAATTAAAGTAAAGTAAAGTAAAGTATCAGAGCAGCACTAAACTCGATTCTGAGCGAGAAAGCATCCGCAACAACTATGAAATTGGAAAGATCTGGCCGCCTAATTAACCAGAAACAAAATTTTTACACCATAGCAGAAATATGAGACCCAGGAGGGAAAAATATGAACTCTGTTTTTGTATCATTCTACAACTCATCATACAAAACGGATAATAACAGCACTAAAGAGGAACTTGACACATTATTTTCTATAATCAAATTACCTACACCAACAGAAAAACAGCAGAAATCTTTGGAAAACTCCATTCAGGAAAAGGAGATATTAGAAGCAATGGCTTTGATGCACAGTGGAAAATCGCCAGGCCCAGGTGGGTTCCCTGCAGAGTGGTTTAAAACCTTTCAAAACAAGCTGACCTCTCACCTAACCAGAACTTATAATTACAGCTTTAACACAACTCAGCATGAAGCATTGTCGCTAGCCAACATTGGCCTGATCTTGGAAAAAAACAAGGACCCCGAAGACCCAGCGTCAGGAGGCTTTTAAACACAATACAGTCTGAAGGATAATAATGTAAGGGGCCTGGCAGTGTCCCTGGACTCATTAAATGCTTTCGACAGAGATGAATGGCCCTTTATTTCTTAAGCTATGGGAACATTGAAAATGGGTACAGGATTCTTTGACTGGGTAAAACCGCCGAACTTCTCTCCATCAAGATATGGAGTGTTGGACCGAGTCGACCCCTCCGGGCTAGACTTTATCCTGCCAAATAAAAAAAAAACACTTCTAATGATACTAACTCAACCTGATGAAACAATCGAAATTTTTGCGCGAACGTGATTTTATATGCTGTGTGGTTGGGTTAGTATTCTTTCTTTTTCCCTCCTGTTTTGTCTTTTTTTGTACCTTTGCCATTACTTTTATAAGGCAAGGCAAGGCAAGTTTATTTGTATAGCGCTTTTCATACACAAGGCAGACTCAAAGTGCTTCACATCATAACATTTCATACAAAAAAGTGAAATAAAATGCAGGAATTAAAAGACAATTAAAAACAGCAAATAAAATTATAAATTAAAAACTTATTTAAATTGTTTAATTAAAGGCAGAGGTTAAAAGTGCAATGTAGGTCAAATTTAGCAGAAGGCGAAGCTGAACATAAACGTTTTCAGTCTTGTTTTAAACGTGGTCAGAGTTGGGGCAAGTCTTAAATCTTCAGGAAGTTTATTCCAGCTGTTTGTTGCGTAGTAACTAAATGATGCTTTCCCATGATTTGTATTTACTCTGGGAATCACTAACAGATTGGTGTCAGAAGATCTTAGTGATCTTGAAGGCTTATGTAGTGGAAGTATATCAGTGATATACTTTGGCCCTAAACCATGTAGTGATTTATATGTGAGCAGTAGGATTTTGAAATTAATTCTCTGACATACTGGGAGCCAATGTAAGGATATAAGAATTGGTGTAATGTGCTCACATTTTTTGGTCTTTGTTAGAACTCTAGCAGCAGCGTTCTGAACAAGCTGGAGCTGCCTGACAGTTTTTTTTGGAAGACCTGCAAGCAGACCATTACAATAGTCTAGCCTACTAGTTATAAAGGCATGTACAAGTGTTTCTAAGTCTTGAGCTGACATGAGCCCTCTAAGTCGTACTACATTTTTGAGGTGGTAGTAGGCCGATTTTGTTACTGATTTGATGTGACTCTCCAAGTGTAAATCTGAATCCATAATAACCCCCAGATTTCTGGCTTTATTTGATGTTTTCAGGGACAGAGAGTGAAGGTGTTGGGTTACTTTAAACCTTTCTTTTTTAGCACCAAATACAATGATCTCAGTTTTGTCTTCATTTAGTTGTAGGACATTTTGACACATCCAGTCTTTGATTTGCTCAATGCACTGGCACAGAAGATCTATGGGGCGATAGTCGTTTGGGGAGCATGTAGATGTTGAATAAAGTCGGCCCTAAGATCGAACCTTGGGGGACTCCACATGTTATAAACTAACACGTGACGTTATATATTATAATAATTAAAATAAAAAAAGACAGAAACATGCTCCAATGAGACCTTTTACGGTCTACCCCGGTGCCTCTTACCAGTTAGACCTGCACGGAAAACCTCTAAGGGGCGTTGTCCAAAACCATTGAACACCCTGGTCCCCATGTACTAATGCTTTTGCGGCCCACTTCAGGTGTGATATTTTTGCAATGTGTACGTGAAAGCATGGCAAGGTATGTACAAACATGCCACACTGAGGTATAAGCGAGCAAGTGACTCTGCTTCGGTTTGGAGAGGCTTTAAACACCTCACAAACTACAAGCCAAAAACCCCCACTCATGAATGTGCTTTTGTGAAAGTTTGCGCAGTTCTGCCATGTAGTCAGAAATGCTTTCATCCTTCGCTTGACTTCTTTAATGGAATCTAAATCACTTAAATCTCTAGAGGTTTAGGTTTCAGATGGTTTTGCAAAATCTTCTGAATATCATCAGTGTCTTGCTGGACAGTTTGGCTGGGCTAACTAGGTTGCGTAGGAGATTACGTCTTAGCTCCAATTAGACTGAGGAGAACAGAAACTTCTTAGTCTGCCCAGAAAACCAGTCTCTTATAGGGCTGTCACAATATCAAATTTTGCACCAACATTTATTGCGATATTATTGCAATTTTCAGACCATTTTATGCCACTTAATGACAATATAATAGCATAGTAATAAAAGTCTGCTACTTTAAAGAGTAGTTAAGAATAGTTAGACATTAGAATCGGGCATGGTGTGATGCGGTCGGGTTCGAGAAAATGTGTTCATTTGTGTGTGTGATTTGTTCATAGCCTCTGCCTATGGAATATATAAATAATATATAATATAACCTTATTTCACTGCCCTCGTAGCACTTCAGGAGAAATATGGTCAACCAAGGCTGCTGGTCCAAAGTGAGATTGGATGCAGTTTCTAACAACCAATATTTTAAATCAAGACTCATAAGTTATATTGATACTCCTTGAGAGTTTGAGCACTGACAATGTATGTCCACTGTCACCACCAAATAAATGCCCAATTAAACACAGGAAAATGGTTATTTAAAGTATAACTGGGTTTATTAACTCACAGCAACACAGACCCAAGATCACCTATAACTGCAACCAACAATCCCTATAACACTTAAACACACGTGTTTGTAAACCAACAAACACGTGTGTGTGTGTGTGTGTGTGTGTACATGCACATGTGAAGGGGGGGAAAAGGGGGGTGAGAGGAAACCGAGGGGAAATACTGAGAAGGGACGATGGTGGTTGTGAGAGCGGCAATAAGTGGAGTACCGACTAGCTCACTCACCAATCTCACGGCGGAGACCCAGAGTAAACAATTTAACATCACAATGGAAAATAACAAAACTATTCGGATCATAAAATGTTAACGAACCGCATTAATCTCTTGTGGCGTAATAATTTTTTCACTTTAAATTCCTTGCATCAAAACATCTCACAGTATCAGATCAACAGGCAATATGACTACAGTCGCGCTCAAACATAAATAAATGCATAATGATCGCAGACTCGTTGATCCGGGCTATATAGTGTTACGTTATGACTTATCGAGAATAAATATATATTAATATACATAAATATATATATAAAACAAGCTAACTTAGTCTGCCCAGAAAACCAGTCTCTAATACTTCTGTCACGATATCACATTTTTGTTGTGCGATTATTGCACCAACATTTATTGCGATATGCGATATTATTGCAATTTTCAGACCATTTTATGCCACTTATGACATAATGACAATATAATAGCATAGTAATAAAAGTCTGCTACTTTAAAGAGTAGTTAAGAATAGTTAGACATTAGAATCGGGCATGGTGTGATGCGGTCGGGTTCGAGAAAATGTGTCCAATGTGTTTCTTCTCTTTCTCCACATCATTGGCATTACAATACAATTCCACTCTTTCCATGTATGCTTCCCAGTCTTCATTGGCACTATCAAACTCGTCTACCTTTCCAACGTAAGCCATCTTTAGTCTGATATTTAGCGTTTACGTGCACTTCTGCGTTGTTTACTGTGAGCTATTCACTTTTACTCACGCGTTCTCCATTAGCCTTGCTACTCCTCTACTGCTGTTGTTCGTTTCCACTCTCCTTCCCTCCAGCCAACTCCTCATTCCACGTACTTTTAAGCTCCATTTGCTTGTTAGGTTCGTAGATTTCTCATTGCCAATTTGTTGTGTCTATGCGACTACCTATCAATAAAATAATCAGGCTCACTCGGAGGTTGAGTTCACACAAGAAACATTGCTTGGTTTACTTGAGGTTCTGCACTCAATGCATACATGCACATGGCGAATAACCAATAGGAGAACAATGCAAACCGTCTCCACCACAGTGGATCACAGACTTCCTGTCTGACAGGAAGCAGCATATGAAGCTGGGAAACATGTCTCAGCCTCCTGGACCATCAGCACCGGTTCCCCCAAGGCTGCGTTCTTTCCCCTCTGCTCTTCTCCTGAAGTTTGTGGATGACACCACCCTCATTAGACTGATCTCTGGTGGGGATGAGTCCGCCTACAGGTGGAGTCTGACCATCTGGTGTCCTGGTGCAGCCAGAACAACCTGGAGCTCAACGCTCTGAAGACAGTGGAGATGGTTGTGGATTTCCGGCGGAACAGAGTCCCACCTTCCCCCATCACCCTCTGTGACTCCCCCGTCACTATTGTGGACTCCTTCCGTTTCCTGGGCTCCATCATCACCCAGGACCTCAAGTGGGAGCTGAACATCAGCTCCATCACCAAGAAGGCTCAGCAGAGGTTGTTCTTCCTGAGGCAGCTGAAGAAATTCAACCTGCCAAAGACGATGATGGTGCACTTCTACACGGCCATCATGGAGTCCATCCTCTGCTCCTCCATCACCGTCTGGTACGCTGACGCAGATGGCTTTACAGTCTGTGCACATGCGACATCCTCTGTCCCAAAACCCTCATGTGGCACAGGAAAAACTCTCCAAAAAATGAAAAACCCTTCTATGGGAAAGAAAGGGAAGAAACCTCAGTGAAAACATCAGAGGAGGGATCCCACTCCCGGGATGGACAGACTACAACGGATGCCATGTGTGCAGAGACACATGAGACCCTTTGACTTGGAGCGGTTAGTCACTCCCAATCTAGAACTGTCACTACAGCGTTTTCCGGCAGAAACTCTGGCCTCAGACTTGGTGGTACCACACCAACTCACAACCAGGTGACGATTAGTTAATAGTTCTGCCTCTTCTCCAAGACACACAGTCACAAATCTGATGGTACAACTACAAAGTCCATCATAGACAAAGTGTTTTTATTATGGCCGATCCATGAAGTCCTACAAAAAACTACAACCTGGGTTCAATCGGGCTGGCCGTTCATTTTAGATCCATAACCAGTGCTACGTTAGGAGATTTTGATGATGCAGCTAACACAAAGAAAGCCTCGTTCTGCGTGTGCTTCAATGTTCACATCTCTGAACTCACTGGAAGTAGACAGGGGTGTCTCAGTCACTGCCTTACCTGGATCCTTTGTTATTGCTTCAATATTTGTGGGTTTGGATTAGAATAGGTTTGGACTGTAGTGCATTTCTGAAATGCTTTGAATAATTGTCCAATTTCAAAAGATTCTTATAAATCGCTTGAGTGCAAGTCTGAATAGTTTCTCATCTGACGTCGTCATTTGTGAGAAGAAATGAATAATTTGGAGCTTCTGTTTAATGTTCCCAGTTGTGACAGTTTATTTTACTTTTGAACTCAGTCTGAGTTGGAGAATGAAGATTCACCTGACAGATTTTCTCCCTTTCTCTCATTCCTTAAATCCTTTAACACTGAGTTTTTCCTTCCGCCCAGGACAAACTCTGACTCGGCCCTCCACACCAGCGTGATGAACCCTCATATAAGAAATGCCTTCACCTCAGGAGGACCCAGCCTTACCACCCAGAGCAACAGACGCTCAGGTAGTCAATAAAATACATAAGATACTGGAAAATGTACATGTCGCTCATGAATGTTGATCAACTAAAAATCTTTAGAGAAACAGTTCAGGGAATTGAACTGTTGTTTTATTTGGAAAGAGCCACACATGCAAAAACAGTTTCATCACCAGTTTAATTGTAATTTGATAATGCCCATTTATACTTTCGAGTTTTGAAAATCCTCAATAAACCTGACTAAAACTGGATCAGTCGCCATCCTGCAAGCTATTGATTGCAAAGTAAGTGAGAGCTGGTAGGGTTTAAGAAGGGTCCTTGAGCCGTAAACCTGCCATAAACTTGAGCCAGCCTTCACTAGAAACCTGAGCCAGGCTTTACTTATCTAACCCTACCTGACAAAGCCTTAACTGTAAATCTGTGCCACCTCTAACTGTTAACCTGAGCCAATCCTAACTGTAAACCTCAACCAGCCCCAACTTTAAAGTCCTAACTATAAGCGTTATCGAGGAGGAGAGTCTTAGGCCTACTCTTAAATGAGGGGAGTGTGTCTGCCCCCTGGACTAAACAACTACAACTGGTTCTGCGAATAACTGAAGGCTCCGACTCCCATCATACTGTTAGAAGGTCTACGATCCTCAAGTAGCCCCACATTCATAAAGTGCTGTCTAGTGGAGTAATACCCTCTCTAGATGCAACTCCTGTCTCTGGGTTACCTTGTTGTTGCTAATTTGCCTGTTTGTTCTCAAGCGCTTGTCCAATATTTTGAGTCAATAGTAAAGTATTTAGTTCATAATTTGTCTTTTATATAGGTTTAGGGTAATGACATAAGGGTGGGAGGGGCATTTAGCTGCTAATTGGTTGTAGCTTCATACTTTTCAAAATGCCTGCCCGGCAGAGTTTGTAACGTTAAATATATGCTCAATATCAGACAGAAATTCCCTCACCTGCATGGAAAAGCATCTTCTTCCAGCAAGGCAGTGCTGGTAGATCGCCCGCCATTGAAAAAAAACAACACATCATACGTAGATCGCTTGCAAGCCAAAAAAGTGTGGGTACCCGTGCTCTACATCTTCTTGACCCATATTTGATATTAATGCGATGAATGTTTTGCTGTCAGTGTTTCCATATCCCGTGCCCCCCATTGAAGAGAATGTGTTGGATGAGGGGAAACTACTCAAACCATGGGACACCAAGAAGGTACAGGGACAATTTTCTCTTTGTTAATCTCTGATTAATATTATATTCTCTGTACAGATTCTATTTCACATTTATTAAGCAAAAGCTCTTCCTGAACAATTTACTGAGGTGTATTAATTGGTAGGTGTATTAAGTGTTTTATTAACCTTAAATGGAAATAATGAAATGCGATACATATATATTTCCACCTTAAGTTTATCATTCAACATCTCAATGTTCTATGTAAGTGATAACATATGTTTAATCATGTTAGCAGACATAAGCTATCATTTTAGAAATCTCTGGATCTTCAGAAGGTAAATAAAAGACAAAAACACATTGCTCTGTCTTTCCAGTTGCCTCTGCTGTCATCCCGACCCAAGTCCTGTGAAGTTCCTGGCATCAAGTGAGCCCAACACAACTCTGCACACTCATACACACATGTTGAGTTTCTTGGTGCCACTTTTTGTTAGATGTTGTTACATTGTGTTAGGTGGTGTTACATTTTGTTACGTGTTGTTACGTTATGTTAGGTGGTGTTACATTTTGTTACATTATGTTTTGAGGTGTTACATGTTGTTACGTGGTGTTACATTGTGTTACATGGTATTGCATGTTGCGTTGTCTTACTATTTTTATGCATTGTTACGTTGTGCTACCAGGTGCTCTTACCATGTGTTACGTTTTGTTATCTGGTTAGGGTTAGGACAACGTGGTGTTGCATGTTGTTTCAGGCATACACCATTACTTGCCCAATTAAATAGAATACAGTAATGATTTCACTTGAAGATCACTTTTCAGCCATAGGGGAAAATCTTAACCCGCTGTTTCCTCTTAGTATCTTTACGTCCCTGGAGCAGCCGTCCACGCCGACTCACGGCGTCCCATCGGGCCTCAATACCGGTGGTTCGCTGCCTGATCTGTCCAGTCTCCACTTCCCCTCCCCGCTGCCCACACCACTTGATCAGGACGAGCCCTGCTACCCAGGTTCCTCCTCTCTGAGTGGGGGTGGCAGCACGGGGAACCTGGCCTCCACCCTTACTCAGTTGGGTATTAATGCCGCCAATCCACAAGGAGGCAACAGCATCTTTCACCACCACACACCAGGTACATTGGGTTTGTATTACATTGATCGAGTGTCCGAGCACACCTTTACATCTCTGGACTGGTGTGAACTTTTACCAATAGTGAAAATAGATTATTAAAAGAATTCAGTGTTATTGAATTCTTGGTTCATTAACTTGGTTTAATTTAGTTTCTGCAGTCATTCTCATGTGGAGGTCACTTCAGTTATGAGTTCCTGGTTTTTCTTGCAAGTTGTGTAAAAATCGTATTTTTAGGGTCCTCGCTACAACTAGTCGTAGAGGAAATTTCAAGGAATTATTATTAATCTGGCAAGACACATAACTTGACTGACTTGGCCTCCCCTCACCAAAATTGTAACATATGTAAACATTGAACCCCTGAACACACCCGAATTTGTTTACAATACTTGGTGGCACTGTAATCGTTTAAAATCTGCCCTTTTAGCCTATTTTCATGACTTTTTAGAGTTGTAAAAGACTCAATCTCCTCCCAGAGATTAAACACCAGTGTGATCTTGAGACCTTGGGCTTTAAAAATTGCATTTTGTCATAAGAAATATTAAACTATGTGCGCGCAGAGCATTTTCAGTTGTTTTAACTCTACCATACATAATCTAATCTGCTCCATATTTCTCATATAGCATGACCTCCTTAGCCTGTAGACATCCATATGATCATGTCTCAACCCCAGTCATAGCGCCACCTGGGGGCAACAGGAAGTTAAATGTTTTTTGCTTTACACCCTGATCCTCACAGGTTAATCTGATCTCTAAGGTGTCAGAAAAGACTTAAGACCTTGACAAAGCTTCACTTTGAATATTATAAGAATTTGATAAACGGCGGCGAGTGGGAGCATCGATCCTTTTCAATTTTCACATGTTTGATGAGACTCTGGGCCTGAACAGACGTAAAGTTGAATCAGTCATAGCGCCACCTACTGGTAACAGGAAGTCAGATTTTCTAGTATCCAGTAAACAACAAAGCTTTTAAGGTACTAAACATGCTCAAATTGTAACTAAATGTGGCAAGCACATTTAGAGTCAAAGATGTAGTTACCTGATATCATTTTAATAATTCAAAATTGTAATTCGGCTCAATAACGCCCTGTACAAATATTCACTTAAGCAGCCCCTGCGCTACGTTTGACCTAAAATTTTGAAACTCAGTAGGAATATGTAACACAAGTAAACTGAAATAAAGTCTCCTGGGACCATGCTCGAAACCGTACCGGAAGCAGGCCATTTCGAGGTTTGTGTGATATGCATATCGAGACTGGTGAATACTTGAGACCTTTGCCCATATTTCTCATGTGTCATGAAATTCTTACCCTGTAGACATCCATATGATAATTCTTTTCGTAGCACACCTAGTGGCAACAGAAAGTTACATGTCTTTTAATTTATACCCTGCTTCTCAGAAATAAATCAGATCCCTCTCAAATGTTGCCAGAAAAAACCTTAATAATGTTATGGATGAAGTGAACCCTCACATCGGCACAGATCCCTCTCCCGAGATGGGCAGACTACAATGATGCCATGTGTACAGAATGAACAATGTAAAATATGTATAATACATTCAATTCCTATAACAGAAATGATTCAAATAATTGCGAGTAGCAAGCCAGGCGCACGGCAGGACCACTGCAGGGGCAACCAGAACCACCATTCACAGAAGCCTGTGGGGAGGGAAAGCACAAAGACTTTAGCTGAATTAGTCATGTGCATTAATAAAATGTGGATTATTGTAGAAGGAGAGAGTAAGAGTGAGAGAGAAGCTTTGTGTGTCCTCGGCAGTCTAAGCCTATAGCATCTTAACTAAGGGCTAAGGATAAAAAAATAAGAAACAAGAACGTGTATTTTCATCAAATAAATGTAAGTGCTACAATTTGTTAGTCTTTTTAGTCAAGGCTTTTTAGTCTGAACATTTGTGTATTTAGTTTGTGGCAGAAGATATGAAGGCTCTCTGCGGTCCTGCGGATTTATAGACAAAAAACTTCAAGTGAAGACAATGATTGGTTTTAGTTTAAATTACATCTTAGTTTTAGGAACTGAAATCTTACCATGAAAGATTTTGTTTGAGTGCTTTTTATTTCTTTAACTAACGTGGTTCTCTTTGTCGAGTTGTGCTCATACGCTTTTATTTGGCTCCTCAGGTCTCCTCGAGTCTTCACCGAGCACGCTCAGTAACCCCTCCCTGCAGTCATCACTAAGCAACCCCAACATCCAGTCATCGCTGAGCAGCCACTCCTTCTCCAACTCTTTGAGCTCTGCATCCTTGCACTCGTCGCTCAGTAACCCTTCGCTGCAGTCATCTCTTGGTTCCTCCCCGTCCCTGCCGTCCTCGCTCAGCAGCCAATCGCTTCACTCCTCCCTCAGTAACTCCTCCCTGCAGTCAGTGTCTAGCGGTAACCCTGGCTACAGCTCCAGCTCCTGCTCCTCATACTCGCCGCTGCTCGGCACTAAGGGCCAGCCGGCACTCAGCACGTCGCCACGACGACGGGCACAGCTCTCCCCGCTCATCCTTCCCATGGGGGGGGAGTCACGGAGACATCACTCCAAACAGTTCTCCCCCACCATCTCCCCCACCCTGTCCTCCATCACACAGGTATCACTAAATAAATATAAATAATTAGAACAATCGGGATGGTTCATAATTTTAGATCCTCAATATGAAGTGGTTTTGGTAGTAAATCGTTTAAATCAGGGCTGTCAATAGAGCTAAAAAAATAGCTAATTAATCTCACATTTTAAAATTCATTAATTTAAATTAATCACGAATAAAAGTTAGTTTTTCCCTTAAAAGTCATCTAGTCAAAGTCATCTTTAGGAAGTGTTTATTTTGGACACTGTTGTTTAATTTAATTTTTTTTTCTGCCACCATGTGATCATGTTGGAGGTGGAACATGTTGTTCTCGTGCGCTTTGCTCTCAACAACACTTTGTCGTGTTTGAAGTGGCAACAATGTCCCCACATTTAACCAGGACGTTTTCAAACCACTGTCTTTTAGGGACACAAAGGTGGTCCTCTGCAGGTAGATGTTGAGATGGAAGTAGGCAAGAAGCTAGCTTAGCCTAGCAGTCCTAAAGTCGTCCTTCTGCACTCGTCCCCCTTCTATTTGACACTTGGAGGAATTTTTCTGCTCGGTTCTTCCGTTTTACTTCCAAAGGAAAAAGTTCTCTCCATCTTCAGCTACCGTTTCACTCTCTGCATCTAACTGACTGCAGGACGCGGTGCCTTCAGGGGTCAGGGGTCAACGCACACCGGAAGTAAACAAATTATGACAGCTCTAGTTTAAATATTTTGAATAAAATGTTCAATCAAATATTTCAGGAGTAATAATACATGTATTACAAGTACTAGAGTGTCATCAACTTGACATGGAAATTTGAGGTTCTTCAACTAATTTCAAGACAACTTTTAATTGTGGTGCGATAACATCGTGACTGGGCAATATATTGCTAAATATATCCGTTTGCTGTGAGATGATTAATCTGACGAGCTCTCCCCAACCACAGGGCGTCCCTCTGGACACCAGCAAACTCCCTTTGGACCAGAGACTCCCTCCATACCCGCTCAGTCAGTCCCACCAGCCTCTCTCTGGTCTGCAGGGCTCTCAGGCAGGGCAGCAACCCTCTCCAATGGGGCAGCACCACCAGCATCTGCACCGCCTCCAGCAACCGCGGGCTAATGCTCAGCAGAAGCTTCACCTGCAGAACCTAGGCAACTCACACGACCAGCTCATGCAGCAGCACTTTGGATTGGTAGGTCAATTGATCAATGAAAAGATGAATAAATTACATTCTCCTGTGCAGTACAGCTTCTGAAGTGACTACGGTGATTTTCTCTGTAGCAACAGAGGCCAATGGAGCAGCAGGCAAACGGACAACTAATAAAGCACGAGAGGCTGACAGATCAGTGTGTGCAGAGCCCCTCTCAGTGTCACATCAAACAGGAAACTGAGCAACAGACAGCGCAGAACCGAGCCGGCGGCCTGCAACAGCTCCAACAGATCAGCCACAACCTGGCCACCGACCTGTACAACGTAAGTGACCACAAGACAACCACAAACATTCACAACGTGAGTGACTACCACTCCGTCAGAAACATTTACTACTTAGAGCCTGCCTGTAAAAAGGAATGCTGCATCTAAACTATACTAAATATTACAATGGAGAGAATGAAAATTGAAAACAACAATTGGTTTTCCCATGATTCCTAGGATGCCTTGTTCAACTCTCTACTGGACGACCCTTACCTGAGTCTTCAGTTCACAGGCAGATCCACCCAGCAGGTAACCCAGCACTTGCACATCAAGTCACCCACTGGTTTAAGGCATTACGATGTTAAGGAAGTATGATGTCACAAACTGGTCTGTTAAGGGAACATGATTTCAACCACTGTCAGACTTAAACCTTGTACTCAGCAGCTTCATGTTTAATCTTGAGTGCAGAGCCAGGCCCAAACATACATTTAGTTTCCTGGTTAGTGGTTCTTTCTCTTGGTGCAGGTAGATTAGGAAGGCCTGCAAGCTTCGGGATTGAGTACTGACTGTGAATTACGGCTTCTCCTGTACTGCATGGATCCATCCAACTGCTGTGGCAAAAGTTCTGATAGAAGCTCAGATTGCGCTGCCTCTTAATCACTTCATGATCATGGTCGTGTTTAAATCCTTCTCTTTGTGCATATGAAGTACTCATGAATATCCTCTCTATTTAATCAGTTCCCTTGTGCTTCAGTTCTTAGCAGATAAACAGGCAGACTGTCTGCCTCTGAGCAGCAGTGGTGACAAGAACCAGTATCTGTCCAATACCCAGGGACACCTGGACCTGCAGGACCCCAGGGACCAGCAGCTACTCAACAACCAGAACTATGGTGGGGGGGGGGGCCGACACCATGTACCCAACATTATCCTCACTGGTGGGTTTATTTAGCAGAATTAATGAGACCAGCTTACAAGATGAACTGAAAACTATTCGTTCAGTTAACTGGTTTTCCCCCAGGTTGTTGTATGATGTATATTAGGGATGTCAATAGAAAATTCACTTATTAATTGCGATTAATGAATGTTTGTTTTTCTTCTAAAGACTAAATCTTGCAAGTAATGAGTAATCACTTTATAAAGCATGTATTTTAGACACTGTTGTTTAATTGTTAATGTTATTTTAAACACAAAACTCCACACATTTGATCATCTTGGAGGCAGAATTCCACCTGGTGGAACATGTTGAACTAGCAGCTCTTCCAGTCGTCCTCGTGCACTTTGCTCTCCATCATTTAACGTGTTTGAAGTCCAGCAATGTCCCCACATTTAGCAGGACGTTTTCAAACCACTGTCTTTTAGGGACACAGTGGTGGTCCTCTGCAGACTGTGCGCCGCGCAGGGTGGCGTTACATGTTGAGATGGAAGTAGCCTAGCAGCTAGCTTAGCATAGCGGTGCATTAAGTGGTCCGTTTGCCACTCGCCCCCCTTCTGTTTGACACGTGGAGGAATTCTTCTGCTCAGTTCTCCGCTTTATGTCGCGCCACTGTTTGTTTTACTTCCAATGCAAAAAGCTCTCCATCTCGCTCCGATCTAACTGACTGCAGCTAGTGGCGGTTTCGTTTCCAGCGTCAACTTTGTTTAGTTCCGGCACACCGGAAGACCAGAAGTAAACAAAGTTGTGTTAACTGCGTTAAAATATTTTGTTGCATTAATCTTGGCCACATTAATTGCATTGACAGTCCTAATATATAAATATATATATACTGTATATATGTTTGTGTTTGTGTATTTTGTTATTAAAGGGTAAGGGATGTGGATCCATGAATTCCTTTTGGAAAATAAAAGGTTCTGTAGTGTTTGTTGTTCTTTTAGGTTTGACATATCCCCCCCTCCCCCTTTGCAGGAGACTCCCCCCCCGGCCTGTCTAAAGAGATTGCCAGCGCTCTGTCTCATGTGCCCGGCTTTGAGATGGACCCATTCTCCCTGGACGACCCGCTGAGGATGGACCCTCTTTCTCTGGACATGCTGGACGGAGACCTGATGCTCGCTGACCCTGCTGTGGAGGATTCCTTCCGATCCGACCGGCTGAAGTGACCCCCCCCATTCCTCTGGGTTGTAGTGAAAAGAAGACCATCCTTTAGAGGTGGGGGGAACACCGAGATCAGGAAGCCCTGTTTGGAGTTCAGAATACAGTTCTCCTTAAACCGCCCTCGCTATGATTATAGTCCAGAATACCCAAGAGCTTCTCTTTTCGGCATTAGCATGTACAAGTACCTGCATGTTCAGCATCCATGCTGGCCACCATTCCGCAAGAAGACTGAGAGCAAACAGTCCATGTTGGTCTTTGTCTGCTCCATGAACCTAGTGCTGCGTCTTTTCCAGACATTTGAAACTCAAGTGAGCGCTCTGAATTCATAACTCGGTAAATCCTGTGTGAACCACACAGAACACTTGAGCTTTTCTTTAGGAGTTATGAAGTCAACTAATGTGACCAAACATGTTCTGTCACAAATATAGAAATCAAATGAAATAATATTGAGATACTTTAAAACTGGACAAACAAGTGGATCTTCAACCTTCAAAAGTATGTTTTGATTTATAATATGGTAGTAAAAGTAAATGTATCTGTGTCAATAGTTTTAACTTAAACTGAAGAACGGATCACAAAAACATTGCATTTGTGGAATAAAGTTAATTTCTTTACTCTGAAGAATCAATAACCGTAGCTCAAGTGTTCTATCACTAATCACAGATCAACAATCTCTTAGCTGAGCTCTTTTATACTAACAAGTGTCTTTCCAAAGAACAAAGGGGACTATGCATCTACTGCTGATCTGATCTGTAAGCAATCAGCAGGGAGAAATCTTTATTTTCTGGTTCATAACTTTGTCTTCGCCTCCTAAAGAAAAACACAAACATCACATTTTCCCCCAAATATTGATGTAGAGAAAAGTCTGAATCCCTTTTGTTTGAAGATTATACAACCTTTGATGAGGTTGCCCTTTGACCTCTATACGCCCCGCCCCTCTTAACCTGCATTTGCTTCCCCTGTGTTTTCAGCCTTCTCAGGGCCCGAGCGTAGAGGCATATTTTAATCTAATGAGGATTAAAATTTATATATTATTAATATTATTGTGGATTTAAAGATGTTTTATTTTGTAACGAAAGTGATCTGAAGTTGTGTAAATGATTTCTCAGATTAGACCTTATATTTAATAAATTACAGTATAAATATTTAAGATGAAAGACAAAGAAAACAAACATCTGTTTGAACTTGTTCTGTGACGTTTGAATTAAAAAGAAGAGTTCAGTCCCTTTAATTCTGAGGAAGTTGAAAGGGAGAATGGAGATGATAAGGAGGTTGAGGATGTTTGTAATTAGGAGGAGGAGTTGTCTGAGTGCCTTCTGCAGTACTGAAGGTTTCCCAACATGGGGGCTGGACCCTTATTAAAGGTTGTGGGAACGTAACGTGAATAAATGTTTTTTCCTCCAGTAAGGATTATAAAACATTCCATAAAACCTACACAGTTGAACTTCTGCAGCAAATTTATTATTAAATGGATTTTTGAACAATTGGAAAATCATAGGTTAAATCTGATCAGGATTTTTTTAAATTGGGTGAAAGCAAAACAAATATTGAGTCAAAAAACACATACAAAAATAATATTAAAGCAAGCTGAATTCTGGAGGGTTCCATTGCATGGTCCCTATTTTATGGAGGGTTACAATGCACAGTTTAGAGGGTTCTCCTGGATGGTTCCTGTTTCATAGAGGGTTCTTATGGGTGGTTCTACTGCATGGATCCTTTTTTATGGAGGGTTCTGCTACACAGAGGACTGACGTTTTTAGGAAACTCAGTGTATATGATGCCTGTGAGATTAGAGATCAGAAGTCATAAATAAATCCGTCAAGTGCCTGACTGTTGGAGGACTATACAGTGTCAGAGTGATGATGAGGATGACGAAGATGATGGTAGGGTGACAATCAGAACACAAAGTGGAATGTAGTCTGGCTGTGGACAGCTTTTGTCCTTCTGGCGGCTTTTAGCCTCCGTATCTTTGGTTTCTTGATGTCTTCCAGAACAAATAAACATTTGTTCTTGTTTCTCTGGAGTTTTGCTTCTTTGAATGTTTGTGGTATTTGGACAGACAGAAGTCAATTGTTTCTTTTATGTACTCTGAAACCACAAATCAATCATGTCTACTGAGAGACAAATGCTCCACCATAACAGATTGAGAGATCATACCCAGTAATTGTATTTTGTGTTAAATCAACTTTTTCTGTTCCTCTTTTTCAAATCTTATGGTATGTTCCCACTAAAAGAGAATTTCTTGCCAAAGTTAGGGTTGGGGTTACAAATATCTCAAAAGAATTCTGACGGGAATTTTTCGCTTTGCTTCGTTTGCATCCTTCGCTTCATTCACTGCGCCCGTTGAAACATTCCCTTTGTTCTCAACCATTTTTGTCTGTGCATTGACTTTGCGTAGAATCTACTTGAGAAATTTGGCCAACGCTGTCTTGCGAAAGCCAACCACCTTTGAGATATTGCACGTCATCACTGCTGCCCTGCTACCAAAGCATGAATACATTTTATGACTGCTACTCACCGGAGACAGAAAGGCGTTCCGCAGCTGAGACTGAACGCCTGTAGTTGGTGTCCAAATGAGAGATCCTGGCACCGGTCCGACGAACAGGTCATCAAACCGGCTGCTGGTTAGTGGCAGTCGAATAGCTGCACTTCCTAGAGGAGTCTGTGAAATTTACACAACAAGTAGAGAGCAGAAATAGTGCTTATTTGCATGTTGGATAGCGGAAATTCTAACTGTCTTTATGGGGACATCCCAGAGACAAGCCACGCCCCCTTTCCGGCGCCAATGAAGGGGACGCCAATAAAGCAAATTGACTAATAGTAGTCGGGCGAGTAAAGTGTTGCGAAAAATCGCTTTGTTTTTGCTGTGAACGCACCATTAGAAATAAGTTACAGATCAGATACAACTTTTAAAGACATTTTTTAGTTAGAGGTCAAACAATCAGTCGACTTGTTCAGAAACCTGTGTGTGTTTGTGGGGGTGAGAGAGAACACGACATCTTACTGTTATGCAATGAACCTATAATGTTAAGATGCAGTTCTAAGGTCTGCTAGTAGAGGAAGCTGTTGACCAGTGTGTTAGTTTTGTGTGCGTGTGTACACAATAGAGATTCAGTTAAAGGCCATATTTTATATATTTTTTATTGATGTATGAAATAATTGCTCTCATATTATTATGTTATTGTTTTTTATATGGGCTCCGGAGAGTAAAATGAGTGTTGTGCTTCTTCTGCTTTTTTATTTGAATAATAAATGGGCTTTTTGAGATCTTTATTTGAACGTTGTAACAAATAACCAATGTTAAGTATGTTGTAAATAGGAATATGTTTTCAAACCAGGCGTGCCTCTCAATTTTAAAAAGAGTGTACCTTCACACAATATTTTACGGAAAATAAACAAATGAAACCTGGAACCTAGTGTGTTTATGTGGACGTAGGGTGCTATTTATATTTATTTAGAGGTGGGGGTAGTATTCACAACATACTCCAGTAGGATGACTAATACCACACTGTAAAAATACAGATAAAGTACTAACACCATCCAGTAGAAATGCTGTTAAAGAAAGTACAGTGCTCAAAAAAAATGAAAGAAACACTTTGAAAACAAAACAGATCTCAATGTGAAAAAGACTAATGTTGAATATCTACACTGATATGGACAGTTTACTGGCTTGGGATTGAAAGGATTTTTGATAGAAATAAAGATTTCAGCCTACAGAGGGCTTAGACACCCAACAATCAAAGTGAAAAAATAATGTGGCAGGCTAGTCCATTTTACCAAAATTCAATTTCAGAAACTCTTATTCAAACAATTCAGTATATTAATGAATATACATGTAACTATATATATATGAAACAATATTCAGAATATGATATAACTACCATATAGTAACTATTATAAATATGCAATATAAATATCATATAACAAATATATTAAAAGTGGGTTGATTTTCAGATGGTGAGCGGCCATCCATTACATTACATGTCATTTAGCTGACGCTTCTATCCAAAGCGACTTACAATAAATGCATTCAACCATAGGGATACAAGACATCAAATGAGAGATGTCAGTCAGACAGGCAGAGATCCGTGCCGCCACCTGAGCGTCCAGGGGTGAGAGGGGTCAGCTACAATCTTTTTAGCCCCGAAGTAAGCTAAAGAGACCGTAGCCGACCCCTCTCACCCCGGACAAAAACTGTTTGTGCCCCTTCCATCTGGCAGGAGGCTGAGGTCCATCAGGACTAAGACCTCCCGCCACACCAACAGTTTCTTCCCGTCGGCAGTCGGGCTCATCAACAGAGCCGGTCCCCCACTGACCGACTATAACATTCCACCGGTCACTTTCTTTCTCACTGCACACGTCACTTTCACTTGTCACTTTCTGTTCGCTGGTGCACTTTATTTTTTCATTTTTAATTTTAAAATATTTTTAACTTTAACTTTTATTCCTTTATTTTAAACTAACCCATAGCATTATTTTTCATTTGATTCCTCGTGCACTGTTGTCTTGTCATTCATTGTCGTACTGTCTGCTGTTACACACCAACTGCCAAGTCAAATTCCTTGTATGTCTGACATATTATGGCAATAAATGTTTCCTGATTCCTGATTCCTGATCCTGAAGTGAGGGAAGGAGAGAATTAGTTGGGTGTCATCGGCATAGCTGTGGTAGGAGAAGCCATGCGAGCGAATGACAGCGCCGAGAGAGTTGGTGTAGAGCGAGAAGAGAAGGGGACCCAGGACGGAACCCTGAGGAACTCCAGCAGTAAGAGGACAAGGTTCCGACACAGATCCTCGCCAGGTTACCCGGTAGGTGCGTCCGTCGAGGTAGGACGAGAGAAGGGAGAGAGCAGAGCCTGTGACACCAAGTTCCTGAAGGGAGGAGATAAGGATCTGGTGGTTGACTGTGTCAAATGCAGCAGAGAGGTCCAGAAGGACGAGGACTGAGGAGAGAGAGGAGCTCTAGCAGTGTGGAGTTGCTCAGAGACAGCAAGGAGAGCAGTCTCTGTGGAACGGCCTTGCAGCCTGACTGGTGGGGGTCAAGGAGGTTGTTATGGTGGAGATAGGAGGAGAGTTGGTTAAAGATCACACGTTCAAGAGTTTTGGACAAAAAGGGAAGAAGAGAGACCGTCTGTAGCTGTTTTCTTCAGAAGGGTTGAGGGTGGGTTTGTTCAGGAGAGGGTTAACTCTTGCTTCGTTCAGAGAATTGGGAAAACAGCAGATAACAACAGATAACAGCATTGTTGACGAGACAGGGGGGTGAAGGAGGAAAGTGAGGGCGATAGAGGTGAAGTCAGTGGGACACGAGTAGGAGGAGGTGGGTTTGAGAAAGAGGAGCGTACATTTACTTTACCAAGAAAATGTAAAGTAGTTGACAAAGTCTCCTGGAAGAAGGGAGGAGGGAGGAGGAGGACTAGGGGGTTCAAGGAGGTTGGAGAAGATCGAAAAGAGGTTTTAGGGGTTAGAAAATGAAGATTGGATTCTGGATTGGTAGAAAGAGCTTTTGGCAGCAGAGACAGTAGCAGAAAAAGAGGAGAGAAGAGATTGAAACTCAAGCAGGTCATCAGGTCGTTTATATTTACGCCGTCTCCTTTCCGATGCTCGCATGGTGGCTCTCATGGCACCGGTTCAGACCGACACGGAGCCGGCGGGGATTTGCCGACCCGTCGGGTCGTAAGAGGACAGAGAGTCTAGAGAGGAGGACAGAGAGTCTAGAGAGAAGGACAGAGAGGAGAGGAGAGTCTCTGCAGCAGCGTTCAGATGCAAGAGTGAGAAGGAGTCAGTGGAAGGGAGAGCTGATAGAACAGAGGAGGCCAGGGAGGAGGGAGAGAGGGAGTGAATGTTGCGACGAACACGTAGAGTCAGTGAATGGGGTCGTTAGTTATAGAGATTGGGAGAGAGTAAGAGATGAAGTGGAGTCACAGAGATGTTAGTGGTGGAGCAGTTTCTAGTGAAGATGTAGTCAAGGTGATTGTCGGCTTTGTGAGGAGGAGGAGAGGGACTGAGTGACAGAGCGAAAGAAGAAAGTAGGAGGTCAGATGACTTCTCTGTCTGGATGTCACCCAGGAGGATGAGCAGAGAGCCATTTCTAGGGAGTTTTGGTGTTGAACATTGAAAAATACAACAATATAGGTATTCAAAATAAATACATAAAGTGTACAAAAAGTATTTTCGGGTTGAAAATAATTTTTACTCAGTTCCATAATTTTTTTGAATACTTTTTTTCATTTATCACTTATATTTATATTTTTTGATATTTGCTGTATTATATTTTTCAGTTGCAGATCTTATATTTTCAAGTTGTTTGTTTACCCTGATGTGGCGTACGGGGCGGGGAATCACCTGAAAGAGGCCTGTAATCACGTGAGTCGCTGAGGGGTTAGGGGGGACATTGGGATTGGGGCCTTTATTCTGAGGCGTGTGACCGGAAACAGGAAGTGTTGAACGTAGCTTGACACTGCTGCGGCTGTTAGCAGACGGCAAACATGGACGTCACATGGAAGAGAATGACCCGAACATGATCGAGATATCAGCAGGAACAACCAGCAGACGACACGGTAAGCCTTCCTACCGCGTCACGCTGGTGTTCACGTCGGTGCCGAAGCCGGTAGCTCCGACGCTGTAGAGCAGCTAGCCCGGTTAGCTCGGCTAGCTAACCAACGTTATGTCGTCTAACGGAACACTGCTTCCTCGCGCAACTAACGTTGCCAAGACACGCCTGGGCTCGAGCAGCTTCACGCCCTCGGCCAATATCCGAAATAAATAACATGTTCAGTTGAGACAAATGGTTTTAAATCATCATCTGCGTCCGATAATGGACCCAGAGCGGTACCCGATGCCTACTTCGTCAACTGACGCAGAGCTCGTGAATACTTTGATGACGCCGTGGTTTGTTTAACCCGGAAAATAATTAAGTAAATCATCAATAGCACTTTTTCAAATGAGTCCGATATTTTAACCTGTTAAAGGTGTTCCATTTTAATTCTCATGATCACAGGTTGGGGAGGGCTTTTGTGCCGATGTGAATGTTTTCGAGTGTCTGTAGTGATCGGAGCAGTCTTTTAACTACAACTCCTCTACCATTAGCCTCAAAGGTTTGTCCGAGGCACACCCAAAGTAAATTGAAAGCTGTTCTTGAACCATTTGCAGTACATGCATGGTGCTGGTCTCTTTTGAAAAGTAAAGCCTAGTTTATGCTTCTGTTCTGTTTTCAAAGCGACGCAGACGCAAGACCCCTTTGCGTGTCCCTTGCGCGTCTTTTCACACCACCTTGCGTGCGTCGACCCATTTTTCTAGACTAGCGTCAAAAGCTACGCAGCGCACAAGGCTGTGATTGGTCCGCTAACTACGTCCTTTACGGAGTCTCACATTTCCGTTTTCATGGCACAATACGGCCATTATTAAAATGACGTTGCTCTTCAGCAGGTGGCAGAATTTATTCCTCCACGTCATCGCCCAGCATTTGGCGCTACTTGTCTTATGTCTGTTGAGATTCAGTCATGGTTATAACAACAATGAATAACCCACAACAAATACTCTATAACAGGGTGAAACACTAAGACACAGTTTGTGACACATAAACAATTTGTAACACTAATAATTGTACATTTAAAAAAATCACCCCGTCGAACTGCATGCTGGGTAAAGCTCACGACAAGAAGTAACTCTTGTTGTAACTTGCTACATGAAAACACGGAAAAAAGCGATACAACAAAAGTTTTGGGTTTTGGAAAATCCGACGTAAGTTAGATCAGAAAACAATTTATTGCAAAGTCTGTAGAGTCTCTGGTGGCAACACTAGCAGCCACAACAAGTGAACGAGCTAACACGCTAACTCGACGGCCATTCGAGAGGCGAACAGCTGTTTGGTGCCACAACAAGTTAGCTTGTAACTGGCGGGTTAACTTACTAACTCGCCTTCTTGTTGCGTGCAAGTTGGCCAGCGAGTGGCCCGGTCCTTTTCGGGGTCAATAAATGAATGTGTTTACTTGAAAAGCGATACCGTGATATACCGGGATACCGTCATAATCTTTCTTAAACCGTGATATGGATTTTTGGCCATACCGTGCAGCCCTACACAAGCACATATCGTTTTATACTGTGTGACAGAATTTATTATTTGTATTTTTTGTTAACGTTTTGCTGCGTAAAATTAAAGAATCAAATGACCTCCTGTCATTCGCGTAAGGAACTGAAGTCACTGTCTGCAGCTTACAGCGCAATGACAAACTGCTCCGAAGGAACGCGCTACACCCTTTTTTTCAACTTTGGGGGGGGAGATGGGGACCGTCCGACAGATCACGCTCCTCTCCATATATTGTGTGATAAGTCAATATATTGATTATGGCGATAGGCCTAACTAGCATTGAGTAATAGATGTTTGACCACACAGAAGTAGGTCTTTATTTCCACCTGAATATTTTGTGTTAAGGGTTAGACTAATTAGCTGGAAAACACAATGGAATCACAGCATGAAGCCTGTTCCAATTTGAGAACAATACCACAGAAAATGAATGTCACATACATTTTTTTAAGGCTATGCGATTCCCCAAAAGGCCATTTAAGGACTCCGAAGGACCCTTCGTAACCATGGTCACGTATAGGGCTGCTATAGCAATCGTAGAAGCCCTAACAATTAACTAACAATTATTCGATAATCTCTAGATAATTTTTGTTATTAATCGGATTAAAAAATAGCATCTGAAATACCAATCAGGAAAACTTGACAGAATTTGTTTGAACGTCAGAACTTGAGGCACAAAACTGGCTGGATTATCAAATGTTCTTAGGAAGGTTCCTCACTGAGTGAAATTATCCTGATTTACCATGCTAGCTATTAGCTCATGACCAGAAAACATTTTTGTATCGGAGATGTTAACTTGATGACCTGATAATGGCACTGGATGGAAAGTAATGAGGGTTGATCCTGAGGGGAGCATGAAAAAAAAAAAAGCTCACTACTGGTTAAGATAATTTGAGTCGGTAAATTTAATCTTTAACAGTGTCATGATTCTGGGATCTCTGAATCTGTGAGTTAAACTAAACTACAGAAACTATAACTGTAGGCGAATGCAGTCACAGGTTGGGCCACGATTCACTTTTTGCTAAGGGGCTAAAATGTGCTACGGTGAGTCTGAGACTGTTTTATAAAGAACTATGAGCATATCAATGATAAAGTGTTTTATTTTAGGCTTCCGGCTCAATGAATATATTTAATAATATGCTGATACATGAGTTCAGTTTTTATTTTATATTTGTTATATAATTATATATATATATATATATATATATATATATATAATTACTTTATATTTTAATTGAATGGCACCATGTTGATGCTGCTAGTTGTTCTGTGGTGAGGAAATCTGGTGCTTTTCTCTGTGTATTAAGAGGTGTGTGTCTGTGTGGTGGGGAGGCCCATTGTTGCATATGGTCCTTTATAAAAGGGAAGTGATTATGGTGAAATCAGCTTTTTTGGCTTTTACTTTTTGTATGCTTTGTGTGAAACAGGAAGTGAACTTTAGTTCAGAAAATTTGCATGTGGAGGCCGGTGTGGTGAGAAGGGGGAGGAGTTCAGAATCTTTATATATTCAGTTCAGTATATAAGTATGCATATGCAAACATGGAATTTGACTTTCAACGTGCTCCAAAAACACAGTTCAATCGATAACAAGAATTTGCAAAATGAATGAAAAAGGAATATATTGCCTGAATATATTACCTGTCCTCGCACCTGCTGCCTATCAATGAACGAAGCGTTTGTTCTCCTTTTGATGGAGCTCACTCATGGTTGGATCATATTGTATTTTAAACCAATCAGAGACGGCGATGCGGTCTTTGCCTCTGATTGGCTGTGGTCCAGATAGTCCTGTAGGCCTACACTGCTACACTTGCAATTGCGACCTGAACACCAGCGACCCAGTTACGTCAGAGCTGAGACAAGGAACAATGAAAAGAAATCGATCCATAGATAATTTTAAAAAAGAAAGAAAAGTAGGCCTGTTCCCCCCCCAACACTCTTTCCGGTCAATGCCCCGACAATAGCCCAGACATGGAGCCACCAGTCTCCCCAGTTCCTGGTAAAATCTTACGCCCTGGTCCTTTTTTTCGAAGATGGCCTCCGACGGAGGTAGAGGCTACCGAGCCTGAGCCAGCGACTCAAAATAAAAAGGGAAAAACATTTCTCTTTCGTAAAGAGTGGTTAGACCCTGCTTTTAAAATGTTCATTTTGCGTAAAATGTTTTAGTTTGGCAGCAAACTTTGACTTTGTTGTCACTCGTCACTTTGTCGTCACTCGTCACTTTGTCACTTGTTCGATAGTGCACTTTATGTTTAATATTTTACATTTTTAACTAACTTTATTTTATTGTTTTATACTAACCCATATCCTTATTCTACTAACCCATTGCATTAGCATTTTATTTTATTACTTGTGCACTGCTGTCTTGTTGTCTATTGTTAAACTGTCTACTGTCACGCACCAACCGCCAAGACAAATTCCTTGTATGTTTGACATATTTTGGCAATAAATGATTCCTGAGCAGTGAAGCACTAAACATTTTTTATCTTTTTATTTAAGAATTTTATATACAGTATAATTGTGCTTCAGATAAAAAATGTTATTTACCGCTTATTCTTGTTTTAAATAATTTACATAATATATATAAATGTATATGGAGCGTGATAAAAAAAATGACCTTGAAATTGTGGCCACACCAGGAAAAATTTGGTTGCACCTAAATTTTGTGCTGGTGCACCTATATAGAAAAGCAAGGCACACCAGTGCAACCTGGCAAAAAGTTTGCCCTGGGAGGGGATTAGTGCAAACGGACCACTATAGGACTGCTAAGCTAGCTGCTAGGCTACTTCCATCTCAACATCTACCCTGCAGAAGACCACCTCTGTGTCCCTAAAAGACCATGGTTTGAAATGCTTTCAGAGACTTAAAAGATGGATGTTTGGTATATTTTAGTCTAAGAACGCTGGATTGAATTTTTTCAAAAAGGCGGGGGTAAGGAATCTTTATGATTCAGGTACTTTTTGATTTCCAATAAATTCGGCAAGGTTTGTCTGAGAAAAATGTTTATCGCCGTAATCACCGTGGAACACTGTTGCGGTTTTGTGTCCCGCTGTTTTTGTTAGCTGCCCGCTTCGACCAATAAATATATATTTGGATCGCGTACGCTCAATTTGTTAGGCTAATTTATTACATGTCATTTAGCTGACAATTTTATCCAAAGCGACTTACAATAAGTGCATTCAACCACAAGGATACAAACTCGGAAGAACAAGAAACAATAAAGTGCAATTTCATCAAGTAAGACAATTTAAAACTTGTTATAGATGAGAGCCTTTATAAGTAAATTTTAGGTGCTACAATTTGTCAGTCTATTAGTGGAGGTGGAGTCTGAAGAGGTGTGTCTTTAGTTTGCGGCAGAAGATGTGAAGGCTCTCTATGGTCCTGATGTCATCAAAGAGCTCGTTCCACCATTTCGGAGCAAGGACAGCAAAGAGTGGTGATCTAGTCGAGTGTTTTGCTCTCAGTGAGGAGGAACAAGGAGTTTGGCAGATGCAGAACAGAGTGCACGGTTTGGGATTCTGGATGAGCTGCAGAGGTGGAATGGTGGTAGCAGGGAGACTTGCCAGGAGAGAGTTACAGTAGTCCAGGAGGGAGGTGACAAGAGCCTGAATCAGTACCTGCGCTGCCTTCTGAGGTGAGAAGAGGACGTATTCTGATGTTGTAGAGCATGTATCTACAGGATCGTGTTGTCGCAGTGATGTTGGGAGTTTGGGAGAGTTGACTGCCGAGGTTCCTAGCAGTCAGTCGGCGTCAACACGCCGTTGCGGAGGTTAACGTAAAGTCCTGGGTAGGAGAATCTTTTCCCGGAAAGAGAGGTAGTTCAGTCTTGTCGTGGGTTGATTTTCAGATGGTGAGCGGACATCCACTGAGAGATGTCAGTCAGACAGGCAGAGATTTGTGCCGCCACCTGAGTGTCCGAGTGTCCGAGTGAGGGAAGGAGAGAATTAGTTGGGTGTCATCCTACTGGTGAAGAGAAAGGGACTCAGGACGGAACCCTGAGGAAGAGGAGATGGTTCCGACACAGATCCTCTACAGCAGGGGTGCTCAATGGGTCGATTGAGTTTGTGTCTATCACGTGCCATGAAAAAAATATGAAGTCACGTCACACATGCAAAATCTACTGCGGGAGATGACCAAAACTAATGACCCTTGCTTCCAAAGCAACCCAGGCTGACTCCAGTAAGGTAATAACAGACAATGTATGGGATGCTTGTGACTTGTGACCCTCCTTCTGACCGATGAGAGGCTCGTCGTTTTATCCACATCAACTCGTTATGCGCATCTCCCCCCCCCCCCGTCAGCCGGCACGGAGGAGAGGGGTAGAACGCCATGAATTGGTTAGTTGAAAAGTAGGACGAGAAAAGGGAGAGAGCAGAGCCTGAAGGGAGGAGATAAGGATCTGGTGGTTGACTGTCAAATGGGGGTCAAGGAGGTTGTTACGGCGGAGGTTGTTACGGTGGAGAGTTGGTTAAAGCTCACACGTTCCAAGAGTTTTGGACAAAAAGGGAAGAAGAGAGACCGGTCTGTAGTTGTGTTCTTCAGAAGGGTTAAGGGTGGTGGTTTCTTGCCTCCTTCAGAGAATTGGGAAAACCGCCAGATAACAGCAGGAGCAGGTTGTTGATGAGACAGGTGAGGAAAGGAAGAAGGTCAGGAGCGATAGATTGTAATATGGAATGGGGTAAAAGAGGGCAGGTGGTCGGACGGGCAGAAGTTACTATGGTAAGAACTTTGTTAGGAGATGGGGGGTGCGTGTCTTTTCACACCTCCTTGCGTGCGTCGACCCATTTTTCTAGACTAGCGTCATCGTTCCCTGCAGCGCACAAGGCTGTGATTGGTCTGCTAACTACGTCCTTTACGGAGTCTCACATTTCAGTTTTCATAGCACAATACGGCCATTATTAAAACGAAGAATGTTTACGAGAGAACGGATCATCTGATTGCTCTGCAACACACGCAAGCCTTTTTGAACCATGAATTGAAACGAGTGCGTCGACGCAACGACGCAGACGCAGAAGCATGCGCCAGCCTTAAGAGATGGTATTTGGCAGAATTGAGTTTCAATGAGGTTAGCTCCTTCCTACGAAGGCTCTGGGGCTTAAATAATTGTAGTATATACTTAATTTATCTTTTATGAGTCTTAAGAGGATTTTGAGCTTTGTTATTTTATTGTTACGGTTACAGACAGACAGACGGCATGACGGAGGAGAAATGTCCCCAGCTGGTGGACTACTTTGTAGTAGCAGGTCTCGACCCTGCGGGGGCCTGGAAGCCCCTGGACGAGGATGCCAAGACCCCCACCTCCTCATGCTCCGCCACCTCCTCCTCCTCCCCCCGAGCGGTGGAGTCGGTGACAGACCTGGCGGTGATAGCCCGGGGGCTTGGGGAGGAGGTGCCGGAGGGCTTTACCTGCATCGAGAGGACGCTGGGCGGACACTCAGCCGAGCTGAGCGCTGGCCTCATCAGTAACCCTCACATGTACCTGTGCTACCGGAGAGGCCGGGACAAGCCGCCCATCCTGGACCTGGGGTGAGTCCAATCTTTCTCTTTGGGAGGAGGGGTAAAACAAAGTCCTAACAGATGAGTCTTACTTCTGTGAGAACTACTGTTCTAAATGTCAATAGATCTCATTCAGAATATATATATTCAATGAATATAGATATATTAATTTATGTTCCCCATTTAAACATATTAGCATGATTTAATTTATTTTCACAATGTACCATTAATCCATGTGTCCTGCAGGGTTCTGTATGAAGGGAAGGAACAGTTGAAGCCGAGCTGGGACGTCATCGACACAACGCCCTACAGCCGATCTGCCAACCTGAGCCCCGGCGGCGCCCCGACGGCTCACCGGGTTTTCCTGATGTTCCGGCGGGCTCTGGACTCGCAGGGCCTCCACATGCTGGGGGTCACAGACATTGGTCTGCTGATGCCCAGTAAAGGAGAAGTCGCCCCGCACACCTTCTGTCGAGTGGACAAGAATCTCAACACCGGCATGGTGAGCATCACCACAACCATCAATTAGACTAACCCCTCAATCTTCTGGTTACGTTTCACAATAAGAGTATTTATGAGATTCAGTTTTTTAATGAAAATAAATAAACTAAATAGTAAAAAAAACTGTCAAAAGACCCTATGAAAAAACGGAAGAGGGAAGGAGTTACCCAGCCCGGAGGAAGCCTGGGCCCATGGTTTTTACATTTTGCCCGGGGAGAAATTAGGGTTAGGTGTCTTGCTCAGGGACACTTCGACTTGAGACATGGGGCAGCCGGGACTCGAACCACCAACCTTGCGATTCCCAGCACACCCGCTCTACCCCCTGCGCCACGATGATCCAGAGTGGTGTATGTTCAAAACTTCCATTGCTGAAGTGGCCTCAAGGTCTTAGGTGCATCAAGGGGAGGTAACCCTCGAACCCCGTGGTGGACACCGGTGGTCAGGGAAGCCGTCCGACTGAAGAAGGAGGCCTGCAGGGTTATGATATCCGGTGGGACTCCGGAGGCAGTTGCAGTGTACCGACAGGCTCGAAGGGCAGCAGCCTCTGCCGTGATGGAGGCAAAGCAGCGAGTATGGGAGGAGTTCGGGGTAACTATGGAGAAGGACTTTTGGTCGGTACCAAAGTGCTTCTGGAAGATCATCCGGCACCTCAGGGGGAAACGGGGAACCATCCAAGTTGTGTACAGTAAAGATGGGACCGTGTTGACCGCGACTGTGGAGGTTATCGAGCGGTGGAATGAACACTTTGAGGAACTCCTGAATCCAACTACTACGCTTTGGTAGAGACGGAGCTGGAGGCAGAGGAGGGATCATCGTCAATTTGCCTGGTGGAGGTCTCTGAGGTAGTCAAACAATGCCACTGTGGCGAAGCCCCAGGGATTGATGAGATCCGTCCAGAGATGCTAAAAGCAATGGGCTTGGGAGTATGCTCATCCAGTCTACATGTGTTTTGTGGACTTAGAGAAGGCGTATGACCGGGTGCCCTGAGAGAAAATGTGGGAGGTGTTGCGGGAGTACGGGGTGAGGCGGTCCTTACTTGGGGCCATCCAATCTCTGTACGCCCAAAGCGAGAGCTGTGCTCGGCAGTAAGTCGAAGGCGTTGTTTGTGGTTTTCATGGACAGGATATCGAGGCGTAGTCGGGAGGAGGAGGGTCTACAACTCGGGGGGCTTGCGGATCTCATCGCTGCTTTTTGCAGATGATGTGGTCCTGATGGCATCTTCCGTCTGTGACCTCCAACTCTCACTGGAGCGTTTCGCAGTCGAGTGTGAAGCGGTCGGGATGAGGATTAGCACCTCTAAATCTGAGGCCATGGTTCTCAGCAGGAAACCGATGGATTGCCTACTCCAGGAAGGGAATGTGTCCTTACCCCAAGTGAAGGAGTTGTTCACGAGTGACGGGAAGATGGAGTGTGAGTGTGGCCGGAGAATCGGAGCAGCGGGGGCGGTATTGCACTCGCTTTACCGCACAGTTATGACGAAAAGAGCGCTGAGAAGGAAGGCAAAGGTCTCGATCTACCGATCAATATTCGTTCCTTCAGTCACATATGGTCATGAAGAAAGAACTAGGTCACGGGTACAAGCGGCCAAAATGGGTTTCCTCAGGAGAGTGGCTGGCGTCCCTGTTGGAGATGGGGTGAGAAGCTCAGCCATTCGTGAGGAGCTCGGAGTAGAGCCGCTGCTCCTTTGCGTCGAAAGGAGCCAGTTGAGGTGGTTTGGGAATCTGGTGAGGATGACCCCTGGGCGTCACGTCTATTGCGGTCATATTTACGCATTTCTTCCAACAAAAGTTCTTAAATCTTATCCGTTCTCTCGTAAACAATCTTCGTTTTAATAATAGCGTTATCGTGCGATGAAAGTGGAAATGTGAGACTCCATAAAGGACGTAGTTAGCAGACCAATCGCAGCCTTGTGCGCTGCGGGAGGCTTGCGTCGAAAGCGACGCAAGCCTATAAAAATGGCTCGACACACGCAAGGACGCAAGGAGGTGTGAATAGGCACGCAAGGGACACGCAAGGGGTCTTGCGTCTGCGTCGCTCTGAAAACGCAGAAGCATAAACTAGGCTTTAGTCCTATCGAAGCAAATGAATGTACTGTCTCATATCCCTTTGTCTGCAGTGGGGTCCGGCTTTGTACTTGTGCTTCAAGAGAGCTGTGGCCAAAGCCAACGCCCTGCTCTACAAAGCTAGTGAGTATCCATCCCACTCCTAAATCTGGGGAAGTCTTCAGTCAGGACATTCTGATCCTCAATCGTACATCTTTGTAAGGAAAAATGTGAGGATTGATATTGGATGATAAACCTAAACTTCAGGTCATATCTAAAGGAAGTAAGTCAGTTGATACGTAGTGTTGGTCAATTGTCACAGTCACAAGGAGGAGTTCTTCAGTGTAAAGGTAGTAACTTTTCTCTGATACAGGTCTGATCAGCCGCTACCCGGAGGAGGACCTGGAGGCCTTTCCTCTGCCGGAGTCGGTGCCAGTCTTCTGTCTGCCAATGGGCGTCACAGTGGAGAGCTGGCCTCTGAACACCAAGTACCAGCTGCCTGTATTCTCCACCTTCGTCCTCACCTCTGCTTCCGGGGACAAGGTCGGAGCATGCAAATTCTATTAGCATAAAATAATACTCATTACAATGGACGTGATAGAATAATACTTATAATAATAATACAGATGATACCATAGAATAATTCTCATAACATTAGTTGATATCATATAATACTTCTGTCGGTGAAATGCTAGAATCCTAAAAGTTCTCTGAGGACTCTGGTCCCCCTGCAGGTCTATGGAGCAGCAATCCAGTTCTACGAGTCCTTCTCCCAGGAGCTGCTGTCGGAGCGGCAGAGCGTGAGACTAGGCCTGCTCAGCGTGGTGGACCGGAGGCCCATCACCAGCCGCAGCCTGCAGGTGAAGAAGAGCATCTGTGTGCTCTCCCACTGGCCCTTCTTCACAGTCTTCCAGAAGTTCCTCACCTTCGTCTACCGATACTCCGTCTCCGGGCCCCACGTCCTGCCGCTGGAGAAGTCAGTGACATCTTTATTTGCTCCGCCTCCCATCCTATTTTTTCAGACTCTGGGAACAACAAGTAACCCAGCATTTATGGATTAAGATCAGAGGTGTCAAAAGTATTCCCATTCATTATAGTATAGATACTACTAAAATACTATGGTTAAAAAACTACTTAAAGAATAAAGGTAAATGTAATGTAAGGGGAAAAAAATCCATTAAGGACAAACTCTTAATGTGTAACCTCACTCACAGAACACGTCAGTTCGTTACAATATTGCCGGAAGGCGCATTCAGATCACGTGACCTGCCGTTTCCCCCAAAAATGAAAACCCTTCCACGGGGACAGTTAAAAAATATTTTAAAAATAAAGTGCACCAGCGAACAGGAAGTGACAAAAGTGACGAGTGAAAAGTGACGTGTGCAGTATGAAGGGGAGTGACCGGTGTGATGTCAGTCAGTGGGGGACCGGCTCTGTTGATGAGCCTGACTGCCGACGGGAAGAAACTGTTGGTGTGGCGGGAGGTCTTAGTCCTGATGGACCTCAGCCTCCTGCCAGATGGAAGGGGCACAAACAGGTTTTGTCCGGGGTGAGAGGGGTCGGCTACGGTCTTTATAGCTGCTTCAGAGACCTGGAAGCGAACAAGTCCTGCAGGGACGGCAGATTGCAGCCGATCACCCTCTCCGATCACCCTCTCTGCAGAGCGGAGGACACGCTGCAGCCTGCCCTTGTCCTTGGCTGTGGCTGCAGCGTACCAGACGCTGATGGAGGAGCAGAGGATGGACTCCATGATGGCCGTGTAGAAGTGGACCATCATCGTCTTTGGCAGGTTGAATTTCTTCAGCTGCCTCAGGAAGAACAACCTCTGCTGAGCCTTCTTGGTGATGGAGCTGATGTTCAGCTCCCACTTGAGGTCCTGGGTGATGATGGAGCCCAGGAAAAGGAAGGAATCCACAATAATGACGGGGGAGTCACACAGGGTGATGGGGGAGGGTGGGGCTCTGTTGCTCCTGAAATCCACAACCATCTCCAGTGTCTTCAGAGCGTTGAGCTCCAGGTTGTTCTGACTGCACCACGACACCAGATGGTCAGACTCCACCTGTAGGCGGACTCGTCCCCACCAGAGATCAGTCCAATGAGGGTGGTGTCATCCACAAACTTCAGGAGCTTGACGGACTGGTGGCTGGAGGTGCAGCTGTTGGTGTACAGGGAGAAGAGCAGAGGGGAAAGAACGCAGCCTTGGGGGGAACCGGTGCTGATGGTCCGAGAGGCTGAGACGTGTTTTCCCAGCTTCACGTGCTGCTTCCTGTCAGACAGGAAGTCTGTGATCCACTTGCAGGTGGAGTCGGGCACTTGCAGCTGGGAGAGTTTGATGCATAATGTTAAAGAGCTGTTTGGAATTGGAGGACTAGAAAGCAGAAATACGAGTCCCTCTACCATCCAGTGAATGAGGGTTTCTTTCACTGCCCATAGTTAGTTGTTCCTCTTCCCCAAAACAAACCATTAGATGAAAACCAGTAAAAACAATGAATACGAATCAGGGGTTAGCTCCATAATCGGACACATTTGATATTTTCTAGAGCTACAAGAGCTTTTCCGACATTGATAATGTTGGGGGAGTGGAGTGCAACAAACATTGCTAGATAGAACTATACGCAATTCTATCTGTGTGTGTGTGTGTGTGTGTGTGTGTGTGTGTGTGTGTGTGTGTGTGTGTGTGTGTGTGTGTGTGTGTGTGTGTGTGTGTGTGTGTGTGTGTGTGTGTGTGTGTGTGTGTGTGTGTGTGTGTGTGAGAGATACAGGGGAAGAGCAAGGAAAGGAAATGCAGCTGAACGAAGACACTGCGTGATTTAAATGGCAAAAAAAAGATATATATATATATATACACACACACACACCAAACGCAATGTGTGGCGGCCGGTGTTGAATCTGTGGCCCACCGCCACAAATTAAGTCTATGTGTGGGAAACACTGTTGTGGTTTTGCATGATATGGACCATTTTGTGTGATTTGTTAATTGATGTTTTCAGACACCTCTCCAGCTTTATGCACAACGTCCCGTTTCCCTCCCCCCAGCGGCCACGCATCCTTGTTCAGGTAAACACAAACCTTCATCCTCCTCCTTCAGGTACACACACAAACCTTCATCCTCCTCCTTCAGGTACACACACAAACCTTCATCCTCCTCCTTCAGGTACACACACAAACCTTCATCCTCCTCCTTCAGGTACACACACAAATCTTCATCCTCCTCCTTCAGGTACACACACAAACCTTCATCCTCCTCCTTCAGGTACACACACAAACCTTCATCCTCCTCCTTCAGGTACACACACAAACCTTCATCCTCCTCCTTCAGGTACACACACAAACCTTCATCCTCCTCCTTCAGGTACACACACAAACCTTCATCCTCCTCCTTCGGGTACACACACAAACCTTCATCCTCCTCCTTCGGGTACAACCACAAACCTTCATCCTCCTCCTTCGGGTACACACACAAACCTTCATCCTCCTCCTTCGGGTACACACACAAACCTTCATCCTCCTCCTTCGGGTACACACACAAACCTTCATCCTCCTCCTTCGGGTACACACTAAAACCTTCATCCTCCTCCTTTGGGTACGCACACTAAAACCTTCATCCTCCTCCTTCGGGTACGCACACTAAAACCTTCCTCCTCCTCCTTTCGGGTACACACACAAACCTTCATCCTCCTCCTTCGGGTACACACACAAACCTTCATCCTCCTCCTTCGGGTGAGCACACTAAAACCTTCCTCCTCCTTCGGGTGCGCACACTAAAACCTTCCTCCTCCTTCGGGTGCGCACACTAAAACCTTCCTCCTCCTTCGGGTGCGCACTCAAACCTTCCTCCTCCTCCTCCTTCGGGTGCGCACTCAAACCTTCCTCCTCCTCCTCCTTCGGGTGCGCACTCAAACCTTCCTCCTCCTCCTCCTTCGGGTGCGCACTCAAACCTTCCTCCTCCTTCGGGTGCGCACACTAAAACCTTCCTCCTCCTTCGGGTGCGCACACTAAAACCTTCCTCCTCCTTCGGGTGCGCACTCAAACCTTCCTCCTCCTCCTCCTTCGGGTGCGCACTCAAACCTTCCTCCTCCTCCTCCTTCGGGTGCGCACTCAAACCTTCCTCCTCCTCCTCCTTCGGGTGCGCACTCAAACCTTCCTCCTTCGGGTGAGCACACTAAAACCTTCCTCCTCCTCCTTTGGGTATGCACACTAAAACCTTCATCCTCCTCCTTTGGGTATGCACACTAAAACCTTCCTCATCCTCCTCCTTCGGGTGAGCACACTAAAACCTTCCTCATCCTCCTCCTTCGGGTGAGCACACTAAAACCTTCCTCATCCTCCTCCTTCGGGTGAGCACACTAAAACCTTCCTCATCCTCCTCCTTCGGGTGAGCACACTAAAACCTTCCTCATCCTCCTCCTCCTTCGGGTGAGCACACTAAAACCTTCCTCATCCTCCTCCTCCTTCGGGTGAGCACACTAAAACCTTCCTCATCCTCCTCCTCCTTCGGGTGAGCACACTAAAACCTTCCTCCTCCTCCTTCGGGTGCGCACACTAAAACCTTCCTCCTCCTCCTTCGGGTGCGCACACTAAAACCTTCCTCATCCTCCTCCTTCGGGTGAGCACACTAAAACCTTCCTCATCCTCCTCCTCCTTCGGGTGAGCACACTAAAACCTTCCTCATCCTCCTCCTCCTTCGGGTGAGCACACTAAAACCTTCCTCATCCTCCTCCTCCTTCGGGTGAGCACACTAAAACCTTCCTCCTCCTCCTTCGGGTGAGCACACTAAAACCTTCCTCCTCCTCCTTCGGGTGCGCACACTAAAACCTTCCTCCTCCTTCGGGTGCGCACTCAAACCTTCCTCCTCCTTCGGGTGAGCACACTCAAACCTTCCTCCTCCTCCTTCGGGTGAGCACACTAAAACCTTCCTCATCCTCCTCCTTTGGGTATGCACACTAAAACCTTCCTCATCCTCCTCCTTTGGGTATGCACACTAAAACCTTCCTCATCCTCCTCCTTTGGGTATGCACACTAAAACCTTCCTCATCCTCCTCCTTCGGGTGAGCACACTAAAACCTTCCTCCTCCTCCTTCGGGTGCGCACACTAAAACCTTCCTCCTCCTCCTTCGGGTGCGCACACTAAAACCTTCCTCATCCTCCTCCTTCGGGTGAGCACACTAAAACCTTCCTCATCCTCCTCCTCCTTCGGGTGAGCACACTAAAACCTTCCTCATCCTCCTCCTCCTTCGGGTGAGCACACTAAAACCTTCCTCCTCCTCCTTCGGGTGAGCACACTAAAACCTTCCTCCTCCTCCTTCGGGTGAGCACACTAAAACCTTCCTCCTCCTCCTTCGGGTGCGCACACTAAAACCTTCCTCCTCCTTCGGGTGCGCACTCAAACCTTCCTCCTCCTTCGGGTGAGCACACTCAAACCTTCCTCCTCCTCCTTCGGGTGAGCACACTAAAACCTTCCTCATCCTCCTCCTTTGGGTATGCACACTAAAACCTTCCTCATCCTCCTCCTTTGGGTATGCACACTAAAACCTTCCTCATCCTCCTCCTTCGGGTGAGCACACTAAAACCTTCCTCATCCTCCTCCTTCGGGTGAGCACACTAAAACCTTCCTCCTCCTCCTTCGGGTGAGCACACTAAAACCTTCCTCATCCTCCTCCTTCGGGTGAGCACACTAAAACCTTCCTCATCCTCCTCCTTCGGGTGAGCACACTAAAACCTTCCTCATCCTCCTCCTCCTTCGGGTGAGCACACTAAAACCTTCCTCATCCTCCTCCTCCTTCGGGTGAGCACACTAAAACCTTCCTCATCCTCCTCCTCCTTCGGGTGAGCACACTAAAACCTTCCTCCTCCTCCTTCGGGTGAGCACACTAAAACCTTCCTCCTCCTCCTTCGGGTGAGCACACTAAAACCTTCCTCCTCCTCCTTCGGGTGCGCACACTAAAACCTTCCTCCTCCTTCGGGTGCGCACACTAAAACCTTCCTCCTCCTTCGGGTGCACACTAATGCTGCGTTCACACCAAAAGCGAAACGAATTATCGCCACGCTTTACGAGTTTACTCACTCAATTAGTTGTATTCGCCTTCATTTGCTCCCGAGGGGGCGTGGCTTGTCACCGTGAAAACAGTTCGAATTTCTGCGATCCACCATGGAAATAATTAGCCACTATTTCTGCTCCTTATTTGTTATGTGAATTACAAATGGCGGAACCGTAAACGGTGTTGTGTTTGGGTTCATGACATCATCCGTTGCTGCACACAGCTTGAATTTCACCAACTCCTCCAGGTGCGTCTGGATGACTGCCGCTTCCACGCTACTTCAGACTGACCAGCAGCCAGTGTGATGACCTGTTGTGTCTGCTCAGCGCCTGTGTGAGCGGCAGTTTCATAAAGTTTATTCACGCTTTGGAAGCAGGACTGGAGGTGATGAAAAGCGGAGTATTGAAACGCTGATTGGCTTTCGCAAGACCCCGCCGGGCGATTTCTTTTTCACGCCCGTTTCATTCACTTCCACTGCAACCATTTGCGTCTGCATTGACTTTGCATGGAATCTACTTATGCGAATAATCCACTTCGCTTTTAGTGTGAATTCAGCATAAAACCTTCCGCCTCCTTCAGGTACAAACTAAAACCTTCTTCAGAAGAAGACTTTTTGTTTGTAAGAACCAGCATAGAACCTTTTTATGTCATAATATTTTCATCCGTCACTTCCTCCTCCAACAGGATGTAGGCGGTGATGTGATCACAACCTGAACATGGTAATTCTTTCTATCAGAAGTCCGTTCATTGATTAGCTCTAATTAGCAGCTAACGTTTTCATACATTATTTCTTCCCTCCAAAAATAATTCCCTGGTGATTTTAAATCTTGGAGTGTGATTTATGTAGGCTGCATGCTGACGATGTCATCGCAATGTGGGGCGCAATGAGTCTACTGGTTTCTGCTTGTGTCTATCTTTCATTATAATCTCCTTAAGCCAAATATTACTGAAATTATAGACAAAGATTTTGTCATGTCAGTTATAAGAACATCTTACTCATCAACTCCAGCTTTAAATCAACTGCATCCGTTATAAAAAAAGGTCCAAGTGACTCCACTTGTTGGACCTGATCAACAGGTGTAAACCTGTCACACAACACAAAGATCAAAGCTGGCTAGTGAGATCTTCTCAGAAGTGACGGGATGTAAAAACCACCATCAAGTGTTTGTGTGTAACAGAAGTGACTTTATCTTCCAGCTCTCTCCATATGACAACCTGGTTCTCTGCCAGCCTGTTTCCTCTCCGCTGCCTCTCAGGTCAGCAGGATCTCTCAATACATCTTAACAGCATCTCCAACTCTTCATCTAACCTTTGACCATGAAGCACAATCGCACACTACGGACACAGAAGAGACGTATAGCAATATATAGAGACACACTGCGACACTCAAAGAAGGATGAACATGTCCACATGGTCAGGTGTCAGCTGCTGATGTCTTTAGAGAAAACATAACATTTAGTGTGGTATGACCTCCATACTGACCCATGTAAAATATCACTACTCAAATATAATAATGAAGTTCATGTGTCTCTGTCAGCGGGGCCAGCTTCCTGAAGCTTCTCCAGAACCTCGGTCCAGAGAACTCGTGCACATTGCTGCTCGCCGTGCTAACAGAACACAAACTGTTGCTCCACTCGCTGCGAGCTGACGTCCTGACCTCCGTCAGTGAGGCCCTCGTCTCCGTAAGGCCTCACACATATTTGATTATTGATGTGCACACAGGCACACACTAACGGGTGTTCTTTGTATCACCAGATGAGCTTCCCCCTGCGCTGGCTGTGTCCCTATATCCCTCTGTGTCCACTGCAGATGGCTGATGTCCTTCTGGCTCCGATGCCGTTCATAGTGGGGGTCCACTCTAGTTACTTTGACCTGTACGACCCCCCCACTGACGTGGTGTGTGTGGACCTGGACACCAACACCATCTTCCAGTGAGTCCGGGAGGGTTAGGTAGTTTAAATGTGTATACATGTGTGCATATACTTAGGCCTGTCGCAATATGCGATAAAATTACATATCACACACTCTCTGAAATCGTGTGCAATAATTTTTGGTGCTGCGATATTCATTTTACATATAAATGAACTTCACCAACATTTAAGTTGATCGCGCTGCCTCTGTCCCTTTTCCCTGTGGAAAGCGGGGGCGGGGCTTAGGCAGCGCACACCGACACATGAAGGGAAGCAGTGAACTAAGCTAAAATCTCACCCAAAACAACAACCATCCGCCCGGTCTTTAACCTGAACTCAGTTCCTCCGGTCTGCTCGTTCACCTCTTTCGGCGGGGCCGAGGCTCTCCGTCTCTCCCTGCAGCCGCGGTGCGCGTCGCCTTGCCGGCGGTCGAAGCCCTGCGTTAAACCTCCCCAGCTGCCGCGGCGCACCTTTCCGCTTGACACATTTCCTGGAACCCTCGCGCATTACATCACATGTCATTTATCTGACACTTTTATCCAAAGCGACTTACAATAAGTGCATTCAACCATAAGGACACAAACTCAGAAGAACAAGAAACAAAGTGCGATTTCATCAAATAAGTCAATAAGTCATCATTATAAGTCCAATGTAAGTGCTACAGTTAGTTAGTGTGTTAGTGGAGGTAGAGTCTGAAGAGGTGTGTCTTTAGTCTGAAGATGTGAAGGCTCTCTGTGGTCCTGATGTCTTCAGAGACCTCCTTCCACCATTTAGGAGCAGGACAGCAAAGAGTGGAGATCTAGTCGAGTGTTTTGCTCTCAGTGAGGAGGAACAAGCAGTTTATCACATGCAGAGCGGAGAGTGCGGGTCGGGATGTCGGGTTGGACCAGGTCCTGGATGTAAGCTGGACCCCATCCATTCACAGCATGGTACCTGAGCACCATGTTTAGAACTGGATGAGCCACCGGTACCAGTGAAGAGAGCGGAGGAGTGGAGGAGTGAGGGAGAACTTAGGAAGGTTAAAGACCAGTGGAGCTGCTGCATTCTGGATGAGCTGCAGAGGTCGCACCTAGCCCGATGCTTCGCCCGCTCCGTGTCCCTTGCCTTTATTATTTTTTTTTCTATAGGATGTATTTTTTCACGTTCAGATTTTAATGTCTAACTATTGACAAATAAAACGTTTTGTAATAGCGTACTTTTATTACTATGCTATTGTCTTTATCAGTGGCATAAAATGGTCTGAAAATGTAAATAATATCGCAATAAATGTTAATAATCGCACAACAAAAATTTATCGTGACAGCCCTACATATACTAATATACAGTGTTACCCCAACCATTATATTAGGGGGTGCCTCGCCCTTTTGAAGGTCAGGTTTAATTTTATTTTCTCTTGTTATTAATCTACATGACTCCTCTGCACGTATCGCACAGGGCGGTGTTCTGCCCTGATGTGTGCGCATGCACACATACCCACACACCCACTCTAAATCTATGGAGGCAAATCAATGTCAAAATCCAAGACCCCAACTCAAGCATTTGCGGAGGACACGCTGCAGCCTGCCCTTGGCTGTGGCTGCAGCGTACCAGACGGTGATGGAGGAGCAGAGGATGGACTCCATGATGGCCGTGTAGAAGTGGACCATCATCGTCTTTGGCAGGTTGAAGCGAGCAAATAGCTTGTGCAAGTCAGACTGTTGCTCGCAAATGTTTTATTTGCAAGCACGCATGGAACTGGTTTGTGCTCTCGGATTTTGATTTTCCTTCATAAAAACACACGTGCATGCACAAACAGACACACAATTGGATTTACTTTCAAATGTTGTGGTTTTATTCACTGTAAACTGATAAAAACTGTAAACGGTAAAACTGTGCTGAAGAGGAAAAGAGACCAATGTCAGCCGTAAAGCTTTACAATGGACATACAAATACTTACATTTCACCCTCCCAGGTCAGACGACAAGAAGCCGCTGTCGTGGCGATCGTTACCCAGGAAACACGGCAAGTCTCTGTTCAATACCCTCACCGGCCTCCACAAGACCCTGGAGAAGAGTAAGTGATTTCTACCATGTGAAACCAGTCTGTCTCCATCTGCTGGATGGATTGAGGTACTGCAATCATCATAAAGGCACATTCCCAACACTGCTTTGATGAGCTCTGTATATATATATATATATATATATATTTATTTCTATACACGGGTACATCCATGACCTCCAAACCCACTAAGAGCTCTGAGCCATCAATCTGCAGGAGGACAATCTTTGTAGACAAACCTTTGATGAATGTGATCTCCTTCCTCCTCCCTGCAGTCTGCACTCCTGGCCAGGAGGAGGCCACGCTGGAGTTCCTGCTGACTGACTACGATCAGATCTACAGGAGTCAGAAGCAGCTGGAGCTGGAGATCCAGGAGGCCTTCCTTCGCTTCATGAGCTGCCTGCTGAGAGGCTACCGGAGCTTCCTGCTTCCCATCACTCAAGCGCCTTCCGACACTACCACGGACTGCAGCTCCCTCTTCAACCTGCAGGGTGAGGGGGCTGACACAGGGAATCAATAAGTATTAAAGGGTAAATGGTAAATGGACTGTACTTGTATAGCGCTTTTCTAGTCTTCCAACCACTCAAAGCGCTTTAACACTACATGACATCATTCACCCATTGACACCCATTCACACACTGATGACAGGAGAACCACACAGTGACAGCTGCCATCAATAACTACCATTCATACGCTGTAGTCGCAGCTACAGGAGCAATGTTGGGTAAAGTGTCTTGCCCAAGGACACATCGACATGCAGGTTAGCCGGGACTGGGATCGAACCGACAACCCTCTGATTGGAGGACGACCGTGCTCCCCACTCACACAAAGTCGGTACTGATCAGGGTACTACTGGTAACCCTTACTATCGATCGGTATATCACAGGGTATGACAGATGATTGATCAGAGTATCACAGGGTATTTATCGTGTCTCCCTGTGACCGATGACTTCCTGCAGGCTTCCTGAAGTCTCGGGACCGAAGCCAGCAAAAGATCTACAGCCAGCTGACAAGGACTCAGATGTTCACTCAGTTCATCGAGGAGTGCTCCTTTGTCAGTGACCGACACGCCTGCCTCGAGTTCTTCGACGAGTGTGTCCAAAAGGTTCTGTTGGCATATACAGCATGATGTCACTATTCACAGGAACATATGAACAGATAAAACATTTCTGGAATCGATATTTAATGTTAAATTACGAGATCACTCCATGTTATAGTTCTTCCTGTTGTTGGTCACCAGGTGGATGTGGAGAAGCCAGAGGAGGTAAGGCTGATCGATCTGGATGAGACTCACAGCGGAGAACACACGGTCTTCATTATGCCTCCTGAAGAACCACAGGAACCCGACGGGTCTGAATGTCCAGCCCTTTACAGGTACACAAATATCTACCTGTGGAGGGTAGTATCTGGTTTTACTTCATTTATCGTGATATGATTTACTCTCCCGCAGTTATGAAACCTTCCCCACTCTGAAGCCGGAGCTCTTCGAACGGCCACAGGATCAACTCCGGGTTCCAACGAAGGGCAGCGCCCCTAATAGCCCCGCCCCCCGCCGTACCAAACAGGTGAGCAAGAAAATACGAGAACCAATGTGTTAAGATTTGTTTAGCATTTACATTACATTACATGTCATTTAGCTGACGCTTTTATCCAAAGCGACGTACAATAAGTGCATTCAACCATAGGGTACAAACTCAGGAGAACAAGAAACAAGAAAGTGCAATTTCCTCAAGTAAGCCAATTTACAATTTGCTATAGATGAGTGACGTTACAAGTACAATTTAAGTGCTACAATTTGTTAGTCTTTAGTCGAGGTAGAGTCTGAAGAGGTGTGTCTTTAGTTTGCTGCGGAAGATGTGAAGGCTCTCTGCGGTCCTGGTGTCTTCAGAGAGCTCGTTCCACCATTTCGGCGCAAGGACAGCGAAGAGTCGAGACCTAGTCGAGTGTTTTGCTCTCAGTGAGAGAGGGACGAGTAGTTTTGCAGATGCAGAGCGGAGAGTGCGGGTTGGGATGTAGGGTTTGACCATGTCCTGGATGTAAGCTGGACCCCATCCATTCACAGCATGGTACGTGAGCACCAATGTTTTGAACTGGATGCGGGCGGCCACCGGTAGCCAGTGAAGAGAGCGGAGGAGTGGAGTAGTGTGGGAGAATTTCGGAAGGTTGAAGACCAGTCGAGCTGCTGCATTCTGAATGAGCTGTAGAGGTCGAATGGCGGTGGCAGGGAGACCAGCCAGGAGGGAGTTGCAGTAGTCCAGGCGGGAGATGACAAGAGCCTGAATCAGTACCTGCGATGCCTTCTGAGTGAGAAGGGGACGTATTCTCCTGATGTTGTAGAGCGTGTATCTACAGGATCGCGTTGTCGCGGCAATGTTGGGAGTCAGGGAGAGTTGGCTGTCGAGTGTGACGCCGAGGTTCTTAGCGGTCGAGGTGGGCGTTAGTACGGAGTTCCCAAAGTTGACTGTCAGGTCCTGGGTAAGCGAATCTTTTCCGGGAAAGAGAAGTAGTTCAGTCTTGTCGGGGTTGATTTTCAGATGGTGGGCGGACATCCACTGAGAGATGTCAGTTAGACAGGCAGAGATCCGAGCCGCCACCTGGGTGTCCGAGTGAGGGAAGGAGAGAATTAGTTGGGTGTCATCAGCATAGCTGTGGTAAGAGAAGCCATGCGAGCGAATGACAGCGCCAAGAGAGTTTGTGTAAAGCGAAAACAGGAGGGGACCCAGCACGGAACCCTGAGGAACTCCAGTAGTAAGAGGACAAGGTTCCGACACAGATCCTCGCCAGGTTACCCGGTAGGTGCGGCCATCGAGGTAGGACGAGAGAAGGGAGAGAGCAGAGCCTGTGACACCAAGTTCCTGAAGGGAGGAAATAAGGATCTGGTGGTTGACCGTGTCAAATGCAGCAGAGAGGTCCAGAAGAATGAGGACAGAGGAGAGAGAGGCGGCTCTAGCAGTGTGGAGTTGCTCAGAGACAGCAAGGAGAGCAGTCTCTGTAGAGTGGCCTGCCTTGAAACCTGACTGATGGGGGTCAAGGAGGTTGTTACAGTGGAGATAAGAGGAGAGTTGATTAAAGATAGCACGTTCAAGGGTTTTGGACAAAAAGGGAAGAAGAGAGACCGGTCTGTAGTTGTTTTCTTCAGAAGGGTTGAGGGTGGGTTTCTTCAGGAGAGGGTTGACTCTTGCCTCCTTCAGAGAATTGGGAAAACAGCCAGATATCAAAGCGTTGTTGATGAGACAGGTGAGGAACGGAAGAAGGTCGGGTGCAATAGATTGTAGAAGATGTGATGGAATGGGGTCAAGAGGGCAGGTGGTCGGACGGGCAGAGGTTACTAGGGTAAGAATTTGGTTGGGAGAGAGGGCGGTGAAAGAGGAAAGTGAGGGCGAAAGAGGCGAGGTCGGTGGGATGCGAGAAGTAGGAGGTGGGTTTGAGAAGGAGGAGCGTATGTCAGCTATTTTCTTGGTGAAGTAGTTGACAAAGTCTCCTGGAAGAAGGGTGGAGGGGGGAGGAGGGGTAGGGGGTTCGAGGAGATTGGAGAAGATCGAGAAGAGTTTTTTGGGGTTGGAGAATGAGGATTCGATTTTGGATTGTTAGAAAGCGCTTTTGGCAGCAGAGATAGAAGCAGAAAACGAGGAGAGGAGAGATTGAAATTCGAGCAGGTCCTCAAGTCGTTTATATTTACGCCATCTCCTTTCCGACGCTCGCATGGTGGCTCTCATGGCACGGACCGGTTGAGACAGCCACGGAGCCGGAGGGGATTTGCCAGTCCGTCGTGTCGTAAGAGGGCAGAGAGAGTCTAGAGAGGAGGAAAGAGTTGAGAGGAGAGTCTCTGCAGCAGCGTTCGGATGCAAGAGTGAGAAGGAGTCAGTTGAAGGGAGAGCTGATAGAACAGAGGATGCCAGCGAGGAGGGAGAGAGGGAGCGAATATTGCGACGAGCCGGTATAGAGTTAGTCAATGAGGGAGGTTTGTTAGTTATAGAGAGTGGAAGGGAGTAAGAGATGAAGAAGTGATCAGACACATGAAGTGGAGTTACAGAGAGGTTAGTGGTAGAGCAGTTTCTAGTAAAGATGTAGTCAAGGTGATTGACGGCTTTGTGAGTAGGAGGAGAGGGACTGAGTGACAGAGCGAAGGAAGAGAGTAGGTGTAAGAGGTCAGGTGACTTCTCTGTCTGGATGTTGAAGTCACCCAGGAGGATAAGCGGAGGTCCATTTTCGGGGAAATTAGACAGGAGAATGTCCAGTTCTTCCAAGAAATGACCTAAGGAGCCTGGCGGACGGTAGAGGACGATGATGGTTAATTGTACCGGGTGAGTGATTGTTACAGCATGGAATTCAAAGGACAATGGGGTGGATGGTGGTAGAGGGTAGAGAGAAAAGCTCCATTTGGGTGAAATGAGTAGACCTGTGCCACCACCCCTACCAGTGGGCCTGGGAGTGTGGCTGAAGGAGAAGGCGGAGGAGAGAGCGGCTGGGGTGGATGTGTTCTCAGGTGTGATCCAGGTCTCGGTGAGAGCGAGGAAGTCGAGTGACTGCTGGATAGCAAAGCCGGAGATGAAGTCAGCCTTGCGAGTCGCTGACTGGCAGTTCCAGAGACCTCCTGTGACGAGGTGCTGGACGTGTGTGGAGCGGGTGGGATAGGAGAGAGAGGAGAGTTTACGATAGAGAGCAGATCTAGCCCGAGGCCTGTAGTATCTGCGGGAAGAGATTCGAACAGGTACGGGTAAAGGGGTCAAACACATTATTAAAAATAGCAGAAGAAGGCACCGCATTCAGCCGCCCCGAAGACTCCACGAAAGACTCCTTGTCTTTGTTCTGCTCGTCTTGACTCCACGAAAGACTCCTTGTCTTTGTTCTGCTCGTCTTGACTCCACGAAAGACTCCTTGTCTTTGTTCTGCTCGTCTTGACTCCACGAAAGACTCCTTGTCTTTGTTCTGCTCGTCTTCGTGCTGCGAGGATAAGCTAACGCTTCCCACGATTTCTAGTTAAATACTCCCTCGTTAGTGGAAGTCGGCTGCGGCTGCGCTGGCCGCTCCCCCGTCGTTTAGGAGACAAAAGGTCGATTGGCCTCGACAGAAACTCCTCAAAATGCAAAGCACCAATAGCTTGACACCCTAATCAGTGAACAAACACCATGTGGTGTTTTGACAAAATGAGAGTTTGAGGATACAAGTCTTATTTGCTTCAGAAAACAAGGCAAAACAGACTTAGATCAGGTCAAAACCTAGCAGAGTTAGGAGGGCACACTGGCAGTTAACTCAATAGTAGAATCTAGAACACAAACTGGCACTAAAAGACTGAAAGAGCTTGAACAAACTAGCAACCAAGATAACTTCAAACAAAGAGAACTGGTCGTGAGACGACAAAAGCTAAAGCAAATCAGCAATCAAATTAACTTAAGACACTAGAATAAGCAGCAAATTTAGCAGACTAGCTTGGTTTAAAGAAAGAGATACTTAGTCCGATTTCAGGTCGCCTGGATGTCTGGTGGCCTTGTAGAAGAGATGCACAGATAGTACAGATGTTATGCGAATAATTCTAATAATACTCAATGTGTATGTGTGTATGCAAGTAGAATAGTTGTAATGCTGTTGAATGAAAGGACTGGTTAAATATATATCCCTTAGTTCAGGGGCTGGTTGTGGCGATCGCCCTCCTCTCCCTCGTTGGCCGGTCTTTTCGCCAGATTGCTAAATAAATAGCTAGTAGCGGCGGTAACGGAACGACAACACTGCATACAGTCAGTGCATAACAAACCAATATAAAAAACCAGCCTCTTATCTGTCAGAAGTGAGGGAACCGTCATAACCACTCCAGACATTCCTGGTTATTAGCGAACTTGAAAGACTTTCACTGATTGGAGCCCCTCTCCCCCCCACACAGGAGATCAAGCTGGCCCAGAAGCGAGCTCAGAAGTACTCTGCAGTACCGGACATGTGGTCCAAGTGCCTGCTGGGTCACTGCTACGGGCTTTGGTTCATCTACCTGCCCACCTTTGTGCGGGCGGAGGGCGCGAAGGTGCGTGCGCTGCACGCGGCATACGACGTCCTCAAGCACATGGAGAACAGGAAGGTGGTGCTACCTGACGAGGTGAGTCCACCAGGTCAAAGGTCACTGATGCAGGGAGGTGTGCACTGCATGCTAGGTATGTAGTACTGTACACCCAGTGTGCAGTTCATACTGTGTACTATCATCTGTAGAATGAAACATCACTAGAGGAAGAACATAAACATCACTTGTATTAATAAACAAGTATTCTATCTATGTATACAAATATGTATATGGGACCCATATACAGTCCAGGGTTAGTAATCCTCTGCTCTGTCTCAGGTGTGTTACAGGATCCTTATGCAGCTCTGTGGTCAGTACGGCCAGCCAGTTCTGGCTGTGAGAGTTCTACTGGAGATGAAGAAAGCTGGAATAACACCGAACACAATCACCTACGGATACTACAACAAGGTACAAACACACACACGCATGCAGTCATTACATTGTCTGTTGTGGAACAGGTTGTCACTTCTTTTAGTACAGTATAAAGTACTAGAAGAGAAGTATTATTACAAGCAGACTAGAAACACTTTTACGAGTAAATGTCCTGCAATCAATTATTTACCTCATAATATACTTTGTTAACAAAAGAGAAAAATCCAACGTTATTTAAGACAGATTTAAAAATAAAAATACATTATTTTAACATAAGATGTAGACTAGAAAAGGTTTTCTCCTGCAGCCACAAACATTTCACTGGGACTAGTGCTGTCGTGATAACTACTTTTTGTTGTTTAATATATTGCACAGAAATTGATTGTGTGTGTGTGGATGCTGCCGGAGCATGTTTCACCAAGATGTTGGTGACATTCATTTTTATTTAAAAGTTAATATAATCTATTGCAGCACCAAAATTTACAGGCAATCTATAGTTTGCGTAAAGCTGTGTTGTGTGTACAGGTACTAAACTTGCGCCTTTGCCCTCATTAGATTTCACCATCATATTCTGTTAAGAATTGGATAGAATGAAATAAAGATATGTTACTTCAGCACAGACACCCAGATTTATACCTAACCATTTGAGGCATTAGCACTTATACAAGCATTGTATTTGATGCAGTGTTCCTAACCATAACTAGTACATGTACATATTGTAGAGGATAAATGTTTCTATATTCCAATATACAGTCCATCCGGAAAGTATTCACAGCGCTTCACTTTTTCCACATTTTGTTATGTTACAGCCTTATTCCAAAATGGATTAACTTCATTATTTTCCTCAACATTCTACACACAACAAGCCATAATGACAAAGTGAAAACTGTTTTTTGCTAATTTTTGCAAATCTGTTAAAAATAAAGAAGGAAAACATAACATGTATTCACAGCCTTTGCCATTGACACTCAAAATGTAGCTCAGGTGCTTCCTGTTTCCACTGATCATCCTTGAGATGTTTCTACAACTTGATTGGAGTCCACCTGTGCTAAATTCAGTTGATTGGACGTGATTGAGAAAGGCACACACCTGTCGATATAAGGTATCACAGTTGACATATCAGAGCATAAACCAAGCCATGAAGACCAAGGAATTATCTGTAGACCTCAGACAGAATTGTATCGAGGCACAGATCTGGCGAAGGGTACAGAAAGATTTCTGCAGCATTGAAAGTCCCAATGAGCACAGTGGCCTCCATCATCCGGAAATAGAAGAAGTTTGGAACCACCAGGACTCTTCCTAGAGTTGGCCGCCCAGCCAGACTGAGCGATCGGGGGAGAAGGGCCTTAGTCAGGGAGGTGACCAGGAACCCGATGGTCACTCTGACAGAGCTCCAGTTCTATGAAGAGAGGAGAACCTTCCAGAAGGACAACCAGCTCTGCAGCACTCCACAAATCAGGCCTGTTTGGTAGAGAGGCCAGACGGAAGCCACTCCTCAGTAAAAAGCACATGACAGCCCGTCTGAAGGACTCCGACCATGAGAAACAAAATTCTCTGGTCTGATGAAACAAAGATTGACCTCCTTGGCCTGAATGCCAAGCGTCATGTCTGGAGGAAACCAGGCACTGCTCATCACCCGGCCAATACCATCGCTACAGTGAAGCATGGTGGCAGCATCGTCCTGTGGGGATGTTTTTCAGCAGGAGGAACTGGGAGACTCGTCAGGATTGAGGGAAAGATGAATGCAGCAATGTACAGAGACGTCCTCGATGAAAACATGCTCCAAAGCGCTCTGGACCTCAGACTGAAGCGACGGTTCATCTTCCAACAGGACAACGACCCGAAGCACACAGCCACGATAACAAAGGAGCGGCTTCGGGACTCTGTGAATGTCCTTGAGTGGCGCAGCCAGAGCCCTGACCTGAACCCCATTGAACATCTCTGGAGAGATCTGAAAATGGCTGCACCGACGCTCCCCATCCAACCTGATGGAACTTGAGAGGTTCTGCAAAGAAGAACGGGAGAACCTGCCCAGAAATAGGTGTGCCACGCTTGTGGAATCACACCCAAGACTTGTGGCTATAATTGCTGCCAAAGGTGCTTCAACAAAGTATTAAACAAAGGCTGTGAATACTTATGTACATGTTATGTTTTCCTTCTTTATTTTTAACAGATTTGCAAAAAACAGTTTTCACTTTGTCATTATGGTTTGTTGTGTGTAGAATGTTGAGGAAAATAATGAAGTTAATCCATTTTGGAATAAGGCTGTAACATAACGTGGAAAAAGTGAAGCGCTGTGAATACTTTCCGGATGCACTGTATATTCACGTTATACTAATTTCTATGTAATTGTAATGGTGGGTATAGCTAAAGATGTATATAGGTAGATAATGACTTCCAGTTGGACAGAGTGAGCTAGACAAAGGCATACATATATCTGGATGGGTATCCGGTGCAGTTGCTTAGACAATTGCGATTAAGAGAACTGAGTTCCCCCTGCTGGACACCAGATGGAACAGAAACACTTGTGCTCCATCATGCACCCGAATTCTTATTATAATCTATACAATAAGTATGATCACATGAACTCTGTCCTTAGGCGGTGCTGGAGAGTAAGTGGCCCTCGACCAATCAGGGAGGACGTCTCCGCTGGGCCAAGCTGAGGAACGTCCTATTGGCTGTGGCTCAGTTCAGGCGGCCAGTCAAACGTCAGCGGAAGTGCGGCTCGGTGGGGTCCCGGGAAGGTCAGACGACATTCATGTACTCGTACTTAACTGTAGTATTTCTGTTTGTGCTCTACTGCATCTCAGAGGTACATGTAGGCTTTTTTTACCTTCCTACATCTCGTTTAGTGCTTGATACTATACCTGATGCCTGAATGAATTACATCTTAATGTAGTTTACTTGTTTTTCCTCAGAAGAAGTGACGATGGACCCCGATCAGAGGCTTCTCCCACACTCCACTCTGATCCGTCAGTCCAGCTGGAGCGGCTTGTCTGAAAGCTCCAGTCACGAGTCTCTGACGGGTTCTTTTGTGAAGAGCAGTAGCCTGAGCAGCATGAACATCCCAAGCGAGAGTAAGCCGTTCATCACCATCTTCTCGAATATCACAGCACCCGACTTCATCATCTACATCACCTTAATTTCAAACATTGAATATGTCAGTGATCATCATGTTGTACTGACCCATCTTCTCTTCTGCAGCATCTTGTGTAACTCCTCCTTCTCTCTGTCACTCAGAGGTGGCGCTTTGCCGGAAGAGCCTCCTACGCCACACTGGTACCAACGGCTGCAGTGACTCTGCCTCCTGTAAGCCTCCGATGGGACTCTCGAACACCTCCACCCCTTCTACCGCCCCCCCCGGGGGCCTGCTGGTGCGGCGGAGTCAGGTCTGCCTCTCCACCTTCTACAAAGAATGTGCAGAGTCTGCTGAATCTGAGCCGGACTGCAGCTGCCAGCCGGCAAAGAGAGACGGCAGGTCGGGTCCTAACTCTGATTTCTTAGATGAAAGACATAAAGTTTATTTCAACAACCTAATTCTTCACATGTCAATCTTTGTTTTAAAACCGGTTTTAATACTCAAGCCGTTCTAAGTTTAAAATACTCAACGCTACGTCCTGCAACCAGGTTCTAGTTCTGACCGTCACGTCTGTTGACCTTTGACCTGCAGACCTGCCGGGACCCGAGACTCAGCCAGCAGAAATAAAGTGGTAGACGAGAACTACAACAACGTATCCCCCAGCCGTGGAGGTCTGGCAGGGAAGCTCCAGCAGCTGCTCACTCCGACCAGACACCGAACGTCTGGCAGACGAGCCGCCAGCGTGGACGACCGCAGGCCAGGAGGAGGAGCCATAGGACGCAGGGTGTCCGAGCAGAGGCAGTCCAGGAAAGCTCAAGTGGCTGAGACACTGCTGAAGGCCAAGGAGAGGCTGGTCAGCGCTACCTCAGAGGTCAGACTACTTCCTTCTGACTTGGCATTACGTGTCGTTTAACTGACGCTTTTATCCAAAGCGACTTACAATCAGAACATTTCAACCATAAGGAAACAAACTCAGAAGAACAAGAAACAAAGTGCGATTTCATCAAATAAGCAAAGTTACAACTTGCTGTAGATACGAGGCATTATACGTACAATGTAAGTGCTACAATTTGTTAGTGGAGGTAGAGTCTGAAGATGTGAAGGCTCTCTGTGGTCCTGATGTCTTCAGAGACCTCCTTCCACCATTTAGGAGCAGGACAGCAAAGAGTGGTCCACTAACTGCCGTCCATTGGGACATGTCTGTAGAGGATTAACTAATCACCAGCTATGTAATCTGTATCCACGTCTTCTTGTCTTTAGAGTTCTTTGTCTCTAGGAAGTGACCTGGACTTGACAGACCCTCCATGTCCAGCGTTTCCTCTCCAAAAGTCCTGGGACGCCAACCAGCCGGGGACGGGTCTCGAGGTAAAGTCAGTCCAGGTGTTATTGAGGTTTTAGAGGTATTATTGTTTGTCTCCAGTCAATCAGCTTAATTGTACTTAATACGGTTACTAGTAATTTACTTTTTATCCCTCTGTCAATTTGCGGGAGTCTTCCTAGTTTGTTGCACTCTTCCCCAACTTGAAAGAGGGATTTAATCTTCTACGTGGAGATTTAGGTTACTGGATTCCACTCAAATTGCTGACTGATTGAATGACTGAGTCTCAGGCAGTTGCTACGTTTCACTTTTTATTTTTATTTTCAGGTTAGCAGCATTTGGTCACTTCATTTGTGATTATCTCAGGCAATTAGTCAGACAATCGGGTAAAAAAACCTTCAAAAACAAAACAGAAACATGGAACACACATAAGTCTGCAGTAACATCACAGAGGCAAAAAATACACTTCATAAATGTAGTCAAAAGTTAAGCCGTTTGAAATGCAACAAACTAGCCCCGGTGCAGGAGCAGACCTCGATCGAGATAGGATTTTAAACCGCGGTTGGAAAGTTCCTTCTCTTACCGGCTGCCTCTCCAGGCTTGCGTAGGTAATTGAGCTTTGCACAACACTCCATCTGCCGTGGCGTTTTTACCTGCTGAGCTTGATTAGGCACCTGTTGTCCTCCTCTTGGGGGTGTGCACAAGTGATGGTGAAGTGCAATTTTCCCTCCCCTCTTCTTTCTGTTTTTCTTTTCCATGCATTTTCCTTAAAACTCCAAGTATTCATCTTTGACTTGACACCCTCAGTTTAAATATAAATAACGTGCTGCTATTGAAACCAGTGATTTAGGCCGATGTACGGGCATGACATCATGTGTCCTCACGTTGTGTCATCAGTACTTCCTCCCTGTGGCTCCCAGGTGCTGATGTCCAGCTGCTCCCTGTGTCGTAGCTGTAACTCGTTGGTCTACGACGAGGAGATCATGGCTGGCTGGACCTCCGACGACTCTAACCTCAATTCCTCCTGCCCCTTCTGCTGCGCCTCCTTCGTCCCCTTCCTGAACGCTGAGGTCTGTGACCTCGGACCTGTGGTCAGGTAGACCTTAATCTGTGAACCGGGTCATTAGAATCTCACTAGAACTGGGTCTCTAGGAAGTAAAATATTTATGTGATTATAGTAACATCATTCTGTGCTTTATTATATACCAAAATTTCAGATAAAATAGTGGGGATGAGGTTCACTGTCCTATAAGGGCGAAAAACCTACAATACTCCCCTAACGTCCATGCTAAGTCTTCCACCTTGTCCTCTTCTCTGAGTGCGGAGCCTACCAACTGGAACGTGGAGGACAAGGTGGAGAGTGCTTTGAGGCCCCCCAGCGATCAGGAGCTGAAGAACCAGTGTAACGGTCTGAGTGAAGACTCCAGCTCTGAGACCAGCAGCTACTCCGAGAACAGCAGAACCACCATGGTAACTTGCATCTTAAACGAGTCTTTATCCTCTCGTCCGCCGTACTTCCTGTCATGCAGACAGTCTCTAACCCCCCTCAGGCCTCCTCAATGAGCGGCGCCCCCCAGGTGACAGTGGCTTACCTGAGCCCTCTGGTCCTGAGGAAGGAGCTGGAGAGTCTTCTAGAGAACGAGGGTGAGGCGGTCCTCGCCCAGCCTCAATTCCTGGAGAACCACTCAATCATCTTCTGGAACCTGGTGTGGTACTTCCAGCGCCTCGGCCTGCCCAGTAATCTGCTGCAGCTGGTCCGGGCCTCGCCACTGATCGGCCAGTTCGCCCAGGTAGCACGCAGGTGGTAGTGGACCAACAGCTAGAAACTGTGTTCACAACGCTACAACTCACTAAAAGTTGTGTTGACATCAGACTAAATTTGTCTCTTCCTCTGTGCTTCCCAGTCAGAGAATTCAGCAGTCAGGGTGAGGCTCCTCTGGGACACCTTGACCCCCGACACAGACCAGTGGCCCCCCCTCTACATACTCTGGAGGATCCACAGTAAAACAAAGACTCAGGAACACTGCTCTTTCCAGTTTGTTTAACTCTTTCATTAGACTCCACCTACCTCCTTTTCCACCAGGTGGCGTCCTAATGAGGAGCTACAGCTGGCGGAGACATAACCACCCATTCACGCTCTCCTTCCTGGAAGAGGTGCTGCGCTGGATCGGCATGAACGAGGTCCACAAAGCGGTCACCCTCTACCTCGATACGCTGGAAAAACAGCAGGGGGCCTGGACTCAGAGGTGGGGGTTACACAGTGGTTAAACCAGGGTTACTTAGGCACACTGACAGTTAGACATAAAAAGACCTGTGAGAAAAGGAGATAAAAGGTCTGAGTCTCAGCCGCACTAAGACTTCCTGAGCCCAGAAAGAGATGGTGTAGGGACACTGAGTGGGACACGGGTCACATGAGAGTGTGTGTGTAGGCGCTAGGAACGGGGGACAGTTACGCTGTTAGGACAGAGGGGAGGTTCCATTCAATCTATTGGTGAAAGGAATGTATAAACTAACGTGTTGTGTCATTGCCTTGTCCGTGTCGTTCCAGAAAAAGCTCTGTTTATTCGAGTGTGTGTGTTGCTCCAATAAGTTTCCCTGAATTGAGGGATCCGAATCTTCAGTGTGTTCTATGGGTGTGTGACTGAAAGTTCCTGGTCTGTGAGGGTGTGTGGGTCCTCACCACGAGTCGGGTGGATAAAGTCAACGTGTTAGAGAAGACTTAAATAGGTAAAGCTGTAGAGCATTAATCCATAACAGGTTACACTGGGGCTAAACTGGGGTTTACACTGGGTTTATACTGGTGTCCTACTTTGGTTTCACTGGGGTTAAAACATGGTTAGTGGGATCAAACCATCACTGTATAGATTTTAGTTGGACCTGTTTTTTAACTAGATATTAGTCAACTGGGAATGTCTTAGTTAAAGTACAGGTTGTTCTGCATTGAAGTGGCATTACAAGACTTTTTTAATAATTTGTGTACTTTGTTTTCTGCAGGAGTTTGTACAGAGAGTTCTTGTTCCTTACACTGGCAGCTATGGGCAAAGACCACGTTGGTAAGATTTCCCTCAACTCAACGCCATGTGACACAGTTCACAAGCATCTGTTAGGGTTTCTCCCACTGAAGATGTCCCAACACTGGCTAAACAACCGATCAGGATCTTCTAGGCTTATAAAATGTTGCTCAATTGAAAAGAGGTTGGCCTGGAGTTTAGCTAAGGCTCCATTTGACCTATTGTCCCTCCAACCTATATTTTTGGTTAAATCAGCATGCAAATAAAAAAATTTAAAAATCTCCCAGCTGAGAAAATGATTTAAAAAATGATTTAAAAAAAAAGCAGAAAAAATAACCACTCATTTTAAAACTACATCTCCCCCCTGCCTTTGCTCGCTCTCTGTATTAGAAACAGCAGTAAGGAAGAGGAGCAGCTGTAGTTTGTGGTTCTGCTGAACTTTACTGGATTACACAGAGTACATCTGTTATTATTGGATGGAAGAAACCCATAAAACGTTACTGAGGTGATCATTTAATTCAGGGTTGTTGTATTTCATTCCTGCGTTAGGTTCATAACGGTTTCCTAAAGTAAAAGTAAGTTGGATTCAGTAACAACAACTAGAAGATTTCCGCAGAAATTTTGAGTGTGGCGTAGAGTGTGCAGATGTCACAAAGGCTAGCTAGCAAACTAAAGACATGACCAATGTTCTCTGGCTCTTTTAGCCACTTGTCAGCAGTTTTGTCCTGTTATTACTACTTATTGTCTGCGCACTCAAACAAGTTCTTGTAACCGCAAAACCATAGTACCAACCCAAAACATAAGGACCCAAGCCTCTACCGAACACGTAAATGTTATTTATATGTCAGGGTGTCATAAATACAGCTCTATCGCAGGTTTTCAAAACGTCTACCCTCTGCAGATTTGTATCTGACCCTATGCAAGTTGAGTCTGCCTTTGTGTCACTCTCAGTGGTCTAGTGCCAAAGTAAACGTCTGAGGGATTCCATAGACACAGCAGTACGACCAGCACAAGCACACCCATCATTTTATCCACAAATTAAGTATGAAGAGTGAATATTGTGGAAATGGTGGCAAAGCATAAATTATTTTTGAACCAGATTCTGATGCTGCTTCACCCTCTAACAATCCAGTCCCGCCCACATAGACACCCATTGTAAACGCAGAAACGGGCTCTTTGGTTCCTACTATGATTACAAGAAAGCCATTGGAGGTTTGCATATGCCCTTTTGGCATAATAAAGCCGAGACTTTCCGACGTTAGAAAGCTTCAAATCATTTCTCTATGTTGAAGTATAGCGAGGCAGTGGGTAGGGCTGCACGGTATTAAGATTCTGGCGGTATCCCGGTATATCACTATTGATTTTTTTGATTCATTAATTCATTGACCCCGAAAAGGACTGGGCCGCTCGCTGGCCAACTTACTCGCAACTGGGCGGCGAGCTTGTAACCGGCAAGTTAGCGTGTTAGGTTGTTAGCGTGTTAGGTTGTTAGCGTTTTAGCTTGTTAGCGTGTTAGGTTGTTAGCGTTTTAGCTCGTTAGCGTGTTAGGTTGTTAGCGTTTTAGCTCGTTAGCGTGTTAGTGTGTTAGGTTGTTGTGGCTGCTAGTGTTGCCAACAGAAGCTCAACAGACTTTGCAATAAATCAATTTCTGATCTATCTTACGCTGGATTTCCCAAAACATAAAACCCTCCAAAAAGACACAGCTCCAGTTGTGTTGGTGCATCTCTGGTCTCTTGTCCCTCTTGTATCGCTCTTTTCTGTGTTTTCTGTACCCAGCATGCAGTTCGACGGGGTGATTTTTAGAAATGTACAATTATTAGTGTTACAAATTGTTTGTGTTGCAAGCTGTTGTGTTGTGGTGTTTCACCCTGTTAAAGAGTGTTTGTTGTGGGTTATTCATTGTAACCATGACCATTAAGAACTCTTCAGCGACGCGCCATCGTCTCGTTGTGTGAGCGTTGCATCAGCGGTTAAGAGTCCTGCAGCAAGCCGTGTGAAAGGTAGAATCTACACGTGCAGACATTCACCAGTCTGCTGCGTTTCCCCTACCAATGAACAAGGGGGTCGCCCAACCCCCCCAAGAAAGTCTGGAATTAAAGATGATGATGGGAGCCACCGTGGCACATGGAGTAGAGGGTGCGCCGGGAACCGCAAGGTTTGACGTTTCAAACCCTGGCTGCTCCATGTCGAAGTGTCCCTGAGCAAGACACCGACCCCTAACTGCCCCCGGCACCCTTACGGCCGCACACTGCTCCCTGTGTGGGATGGGTTACAAACATGTGTTAAAAATGCAATGCAAGTCGCGTTGGATAAAATCGTCAGCTAAATAGCATGTAATGTAATACAATTCTGCCCAGTCATGTGTGCTCGTACAGCATAGACGACCCCCCCCGTCCCAAAGGTTGTAAACTTGGGGAAACACAGACTTGTTTGGGCTGTTCCACTGGCATCAAGCAAACCAGTGAAAGAAACTTCTGACCACCTTCTCCTATTCCTTCTGCAGCAGCCTTCGATAAGAAGTACAAGGCGGCGTACTCTCGGCTCAGCAGCTCTGTGGGACGAGAGGAGCTCCGTAAGAAGCGAGCTCAGCCTCCAGGACCCAAAGCTGTAGACTGCAGACGCAGCTTTCACCCGCCTCTCGAGTGCTAATGACCGAGGAGCGCGAGGCTCCGTCCTGCAGCACCCCTCCCTCTGGGGGGGGCAGTGCAGACCCCGGACTCCCCCCTCCACCCCCACACCTCCTTCCCTCACCCTAGGCCTGCTTGTGTTGTTCACCTCACCATGGACGCGGGAGCTCCTCCCTATCTGCTGTAGTTTGTCTTGTTGATGTGACTCCAGATGTTCTTCATCTTCAAGGTCTTCATGTCCTTCGATGCATTATGGGTCAAGGTGGAGAAGAGCATTGTCTAAAGGGGAGAAGGGTGGTCCATGTACAGAAGAATCCCTGTCCCTGTTTTCTTAACCCAAATGGTGACGGTAGTTGTAACCTCAGTAGCTGATATGCTAGATGTGTCATCAGTGAGACCGTGAACACAACAGTAAAGACTTGTTTAAAAAGGTGGAATCAGGACCGAAAAGGAGGCTTCACACTTACAAGGAAACTCAAGCTGTCAGAAGGTTTGTTAAAGAAAAAACAAGATTAGAAAAATATCTTCAGTTTCTTTTCAGTTAATCAAACAAGCTGAGACTTTCTTTCTCAAACATCCGTTTGTATGAATCTCTACATAAAACTACTCAGACCCACCTTCCTACCAGAATAAAAAAGAAGCCTTCATCTAATGGAGCGTAACGCAGGTTTCATGACTGGAAACATTTTAATTGTCCTCCCTCAAATAAAAACAAACAAACCAGAAGCTTGAGGGTTTCCCTTCAGAGCTCCAAGAGAACCACTAGAGTCTCAAAGCCTGTAGGAGATCAGCTTCTCTGGTAGTCCGAACCCGAAAGAACCCTAAGGGCTAATTATCTCCGTTGGTCAGAACCCTAAAGACGGACAGAATCGTGACCAACAGAGTCAGCTCTTAATTAACTCACTTATTTAAACCTCAAAACTTTAAATCTTATGTCATGTGACATAAATCCCTAATTCTCATAGTTGCTACAAAATCCTCCAGAGGCCTGAAAGCAGGTTCTAACCAGTCTGAGTATTTATCTGATAGCAATGTCTGTTCTGTTCCGGACCTCATGAACACATTGTGTTGTTACATATAAATGTTTATAATCGCTAAAGAAGAAATTATAAACTTGAAGTTTATAATCTTTAAATCGGATGCATCAGGCATGTGTCTCGTTGTGTGAGACGTTTAGTAGATCAGCCAATCCTCACTGAGCCACGCATCGGGTATCTATGGGTATCAATGAGTACCAGTGGGTACCAGCAGGTATTAACGGGTATTAGTGGGTATTGGAGTGGAGGTTGGACCCTGTTGGGAATGATTTGGTTAATCTGTAACAATGTTAAAATGTAACAAGTCAGTTAATGCTGGTGTTAAATTAATCTGGTACTTTTCAGAACTCTTTAGTTTAACATCCAACTTCATGTTAATCTGATCACATCTAAATCTTCTCCGTTCAGGTTAAAAAGGGAAAAGACCATTAGTGGTTTTATAACTGTGACTAAATAAGCTCTGGAGCAAAGCTATTTTGAATCGGTATGTGCAGCATGAAAACATTTGAATGTGAAGTTTGTTTTATGAGTGAAAGTCATTTTATGTTTTGCCCTCAAAGCACCACATGGCTTATTTTAACTGCACCTTGTTTTATTATAACAGTCCGCATAAACTATTTAAAATAGATTTTAGTGTTTGCTGTTGTAATTTATAAAAGGCTGTCGTTTCATTTGTAAATGTTTTTTTTTTAAGAAAACACAAAAATAAAAGACCGATGAGCTCAAATGTCATTTTTTTAACCTTTATTGTTCTAGTTTCTGTAAAATATACCGGATTTAAGACGTGCAAACCTTGAAAATAACAGCATATTAACTATTTCCGGAATCAGGAAAAAATGTATTGCCATGATATGTCAGACATACAAGGAATTTGACTTGGCGGTTGGTGCGTAACATCAGACTACGACAAGGCAACAGTGCCAAAGAAATAAAATATAATGATATGGTTTAGTAATATAAGGCTATGGGTTATTTTAAAAATAAAGGAATAAAAGTTAAGTTAAAAAATGCATTTGTTTGAAAACGTCTTACTTGACAGCGCTGCAAAATTATTAAACAGAACATTAAATAATACTTGCAAGCAGGAGACAGAACTGACACATACAAGTCATGCGTCAAGGGTACTCCCAAGGTCTTGATCTTCAGTGCGGGAATATAGTTGCAGGTAGACGATCATCTTGGACACCACAAGATTATAAACATCAAAGCACAAACATCTTGATTATCAGATGATGAGCACCAACTGCTTCTGCTGTCTAAGGGGAAACATTTAAGTTCTTACAACATAGTTATTAAAATATATATATTTTATTGTTTTGGCACATTGACCTCTTCAGAACCACGCTGCCGGACAGTGCCACCGTTAGCACCTTCATTCCTGTGAGGAAGCAAAACGGCTGTAATTAGTATGTTCAACTTTATTTACAGTCGTGAAGGACAAATGCATCAATCATTTTTACAGGAAGCTTAGAAAACGTTCGGTAAATAACTATTTTACATTTTAAACTTAATAAATAAAATAATTAATTGCTCATTAAAGTTATTTCTACAAAAAAAATGTGTTTGCATATACCCTCATTTAAAAATATAGTCAATTAAAAAACACATTCTAAAATACAAGAATGGCGATGTGCTTCTTTTATTTTGACAACTATGCCCGGATGGAGTGTATGTCCATGTCTCTACGCTGCTCGTGTAGCGAAGAGTCGATTGAATCGGAATTCTTTCTGGTAAGTCACGTGTTGAACGGACCGGACACAAATGGTTGTGTTTAGGTCTGGAGAGCCGGACTGGGCTTCAATCCCACACTATGCTTATGTTCATAAATAGCGGACCAGATGAGGTCATGTGATCTCCCCCGAATCACTTCTTCACGCGTTCAATGTGGTTTCCCTTTGACGCTAACATTGTAAATACCCCCCTACGTATATCACAATCTGGATTATACTGGGAAAGGTACAGTTTGACCTCAAACACACAATGCATTTCTATCAATATTGTTTCCTTTAGAACCTAGAATTGTTCATCATGTAAGTCTCATTGGACTTCAGCTGGACCCAGTGCGCCCTCTGGTGGGTCTGGCTTATCACTACATGCTGTCACCTGTCATCGTACTGCTCCTTCTGGTTCTGTTAGACGGTCCGGTCCGGGTTCTCCGTCGCCAGGGAATGATGATGATGATGATGATGATGATGATGCAGCTGAAGTGGGGATGTCTGGAACCCTCATCACTGCTTAGCTGTCTGCTAGATGCTGGTAGTCGGTGTGGCGGAGTGCTCCATTACCGCTTAGACCGGATCCACCAGTGAGAACCCAGAGAGGAACCAGTGAGGAACCAGCGAGGAGCTACGCACAGGTGCGTTCATGGTCAGCTTTTAAACGTGGACGTTCCAATGTTTGAACGGTTAAATAGCACGACGCTGAATCTTTGTTTGTTTGCGGTGTGTGTTAAATAGCGTTAGTTTAGATTCTCTTACGTGTGTACGTGACTAGCTTACTGGCCTTCTAGCCTCCGGCTCATACTGTCGAAAATGTGGTAGAAATAAATGATTTAATGAGAAGGTTAACGTCATTAGTGGTCACGTGCTAGAGAAAATTGAAATATGTCTCACTCTACTGGTTGATTTTAACACAATTCCAAGTCTAAAAGGGGTTAAACCTGCTAGTTAATGGTTATGGAGTGAAGTTCAATCTGCATCCTGAGCAGACACACTTAAGAAGTTGGAGGTGTTGCGTAGTGAAATCAATGTATGCCGAATGTGAAAGTGATCAATGCAAACACTGAAGCTGATCTGCTTTATATGTCATTAATCATAATTCTGTATTGATAAGGATGGAAACTAACTGGTAAACATTTTGAAAGAAGTCTGGAGTAAACACCTTTCAAGAAGAGCAGACTGCGAAACATTTCTTTATTTGTCTTTTACAACTTTGAATACATCAAGTGGAACGCACTGATATGGTATATTGTAAAAAACAACAACGACGTTAGTACAGCTGTTTTGCTTGTCACAGGCATGACGATGCGCTTGTTTTGAGGCCCTGAGCAGCGTGTCGTGTGCTGCCGGGCGGGGCTTCGGCTGGCGCTGTCCGGCAGCGTGGTTCTTAAACGTTCCAGGAGTCATTACACACTACTGCAGCTTGTAAGCATATTTTGTGAGTATGAGTTACAGACAGATGTGTACTGAAGACCTGGGTACCGTTAATATGAATAATAATGACTAAAGACTGTAACGTTTGTGATGTGTTTGTTTCAGGCCGACAATGTGGGAGAAAATCTTTCTGCTGCTGCTTCACAGTGTCGAAGGTAAAACACCTAAAAATTTAGAAAATACAAATAAACAAACAACATCTGGATTCAAGTAAGTGAAGTAAAGTTGAAGAACCACAAACATGTATATAGACTGTACAATATATATATATATATATATATATATATATATATATATATATATATATATATATATATATATATATATATATATACACTAGGGTTGTCAACATCAACAGAGGCGCGACATCATAGGTATATATGTAAAGTTCTAGTTGTCGTCCGCATTGAGTCGAACATCCGCACGTGGCGGCCATCTTGCTATAGGCAGCTCGCTCACGGATAACTGCGTTAACTTGCTTCATTTTCAACCAATCTTTAAACGGTTTGGTTTGTTTTAAACGTCAGAGATGTAGTTATGAAACTGCATACTTATTTATTAATAATAATTGTTATGTTCTAAGAAATATAATAATGTTCTAAAATAGATTTTTCCTTTACAAATATACATCAAGAAATGCTGCATGTTGAAATCCCCAACCTGTACAGAGAGGCATTTATGACACTGCATACTTATAAATTATTATAATTATAACCATGGATTTTCACATGAAAATAACATTAAATAGAACAGATAATACATTCAATAAATAAACACATGCACAATGTATTCATGTTATTTATGTTAAATCAATATGTAGGCTACTAAAGCTCAGCATACAGAATGGCAACATGAGATATATGCATACTTTTTGTAATAGGAATAGGACAGCAGGAAGAGTCGCTAGTTAACTTTAATTTAATTCCACCCGGTGGAATTCTGCCTCCAAGATGATCAAATGTGTGTAGTTTTGTCTTTAAAATAACATTGTATGTGTATATATATATATATATATATATATATATATATACATTCTGTATTTGCTCATAAAGCCTGAGACGGGTCATTTGGCCGCTGCCAGTTTCCCCATCATTATAACAGATATATATAGCATGCACGTCAATACATTTATTCCTCTGTTGTTTCAGCCTTGCCTCTCTGAATATCGCCATGTTTGCATCATCTGAGGTTGCATGATCTGAAGGCACTATTATCTGCCGATAATATTGTAACGGACTGACGTGTTCTGTGAGCGAGGTTACACATTAAGAGTTTGTCCTTAATGGATTTTTTAACCCTTACATTACTTTTACTTTTATTCTTTCAGTAGTTTGGAAACCAGTACTTTTATACTTTTACTTGAATGTGAATACTTTTGAAACCTCTGCTATTGGGTGTATTCCATGTTTCCAAAACACACACAAATGACACAAGCCACAAATAATCTTTTTTTTTTTATGGCTGAAGGTGGGGCCACGCTCCATGGCCCTCTATGGGCCAGTCACCACTGATAATAATGATGGTAAAACCAACATCCACAGAAAGCAGAAAGACTGAGATTATTGAAGTTATTAAGCTCCTCACATGGAGCTTCCCAACATGAGAGATGTGTCGTGTTGCAGCTGCAGTGACGTCCCAGTGCCTGCAGGGGGCCACGTTCTCGAAAGCGGTGGTGTGCCCGCCGGTAACGTCTGGTGGCGTGCTGCGCGTCCCCGGCATGGTGTCTTTGCAGCAGTGCGTGGCGGCATGCTGCGACCTACCAGGCTACAACCTGGCCTGGATGTTCGAGGGACGCTGCTACGTCGTGAACTGTCAGGGCGATGAGTGTCGGCCCCAGCACAGACCCGGGGCCGATTCCTTCCTCGCCTTTCTGCGGAGAACGTCGCCCCATACCCTGGGGCTGCAGTCGCTGGTGAGGGGGGGGGCATACACAGGCCGCCTGAGGGCCCTCTCAGAGTCCTCAAAGGCCCCCGGGGACCTGGAGGACCTGAGAGGTCCCGGGTACCTGGAGGCCTTAGAGGACCTGGACCTGCTGGACGGACCCCAAATGGAACTCTCTGCCGGCACTCTGGAGGCAGCGTATCCAGAGGTAAGTCAGGAAGAGAGGGGGGAGTCTCTGGAGAGAAGAGACCAGTTAAACCAATCAGAGGCAGAGGAGGGTTTGGAGGGAGGGTGGACGCAAAGCAGAGACTCGTCGGGGTGGAAGGGAGACGGAAACATCTGGAGCCCGACTGGTGCTGCAGATACGACGGTGAGGGGTTCACTCCATCATATTACATATAAGTTCCGATGGATTTAAGGTGTGATGTTACGCTGATAGCCTAGCTTAGCATAAAGACTAGAAGCATTGAGAACTGCTAACCTGGACAGAGTTATATTAGTTTATTAAGATGTTTATTTACTTCACAGAACAATACACGAAGCAGCGTAGATCGAACGACTGTCTACTCCCATCGCAACCATATAAGGACTCCCGCTCCAGCTCAGCCCCATCGGCCAATCAGCACGTCCCTGCAGCCAGGTATAGGTTATAGTATGACGTCATGGTTACAAACCCCTCCAGAAAAAAGTATTTATGATAACAATCATGAATCATAATGTTGAAATAACCTCTATTACAGCCCCAACAAGGATTAGTTTGAAATCATCATCATGTACAGCAAGTACAGGTACATCGGACCGGAAAATTAACTCTAAGAGTTTTGCTGTGTAGGTGGCCGTGGGGCAGTCATGGTCCCTAAAGGGTTAATTATTAGGGGTGTAACGATTAATTTCAACAACGATTCGATTCGATTCGAATCGCGATTCATGGTTGCCGATCGATTCATGGACGATCTGGGTTCATTTAGAACGATTCGATTCGATTCAGTGACTTGAAATCGATTCAGTGACTTTACTGGACAGTGCAGGCAAAGTTTCCGAGATCCCTGTTATTTCTTGTAAGGAAATCAGGTTTAAATTAATTGTGGATATTATAAACAAGCAAACAACAATTAATGGCAAATGTATAAACCTTTTATTTGAATCAAGTGCCATTTTCCATGTAAACATTACACAATAATTACACAATGTTTGGATCAATTCACAGAAAGTGCCATCTCTTTGGCAGCAGGTAAAATCAAATCCTCCCTAATGGCGTGTGGCTTCCCGGTTTTTGCTATCAGCTTTGCTACTTGGTAGGACACCTCAACTGCCTTGGCGTTTTCACTCCCAGTAACACACGTGGATTCAATGGTTTTCTTACGGCTCATATACTCTTTTAGCTTGTTTTCGAAAAATTCTCGAGGCTTCGATGAGTATTGGCCATGTTTGGTTTCTAGATGGCGGCGCAGCTTGCATGGTTTCAGTGACTCGTTTGCTTGCACCTCCGAGCATAGCACACAGATGGGCAAGGGATCGTCTTCTGGTCCTTTACTGGTAAATCCCAGTGATAGGTACTCCTTTTTTTAGTTTTCAGGAATTCATTATCTGAGGACTTGCTTGTTGCGTTTGATTCATCAGCTTTCCTTTTCCCACCTACTAGCCACCGCTCCATTGTACAATTTTCCCCACCAATATTGAGGTAGCTTATTGTGTCAACTAAGACTCTTTTCGATCTTCTCCAACCTCCTCGAACCCCCTAGTCCTCCTCCCCCCTCCCCCTTCTTCCAGGAGACTTTGTCAACTACTTTCCTCACCTGTCTCATCAACAATGCTCTGTTATCTGGCTGTTTTCCCAATTCTCTGAAGGAAGCAAGAGTTAACCCTCTCCTGAAGAAACCCACCCTCAACCCTTCTGAAGAAAACAACTACAGACCGGTCTCTCTTCTTCCCTTTTTGTCCAGAACTCTTGAACGTGTGATCTTTAACCAACTCTCCTCCTATCTCCACCGTAACAACCTCCTTGACCCCCACCAGTCAGGCTTCAAGGCCGTTCCACAGAGACTGCTCTCCTTGCTGTCCCAGAGCAACTCCACACTGCTAGAGCTCCTCTCTGTCCTCTGTCCTCGTCCTTCTGGACGTCTCTGCTGCATTTGACACAGTCAACTAGCAGATCCTTATCTCCTCCCTTCAGGAACTTGGTGTCTCAGGCTCTGATCTCTCCCTTCTCTCGTCCTACCTCGACGGCCGCACCTACCGGGTAACCTGGCGAGGATCTGTGTCGGAACCTTGTCCTCTTACTACTGGAGTTCCTCAGGGTTCCGTCCTGGGTCCCCTCCTCTTCTTGCTCTACACCAACTCTCTCTCTAATTATCTCCTTCCCTCACTCGGACACCCAGGTGGCGGCACGGATCTCTGCCTGTCAGAAAGTGACAAGTGAAAGTGACGTGTGCAGTGAGAAAGAAAGTGACCAGTGGGATGTCAGAGTCAGTCAGTGGGGGACCAGCTCTGTTGATGAGCCCGACTGCCAGGGGGAAGAAACTGTTTGTGTGGCGGGAGGTCTGAATCCTGATGGACATCAGCCTCATGCCAGATTGAAGGGGCACAAACTGTTTTTGTCCGGGGTGAGAGGGGTCGGCTACCATCTTTTTAGCCCTGAAGCGAGCTAAATACATCGTAGCCGACCCCTCTCACCCCTGGACGCTCAGGTGGTGGCACGGATCTCTGCCTGTCTGAATGACATCTCTCAGTGGATGTCTTGTATCCCTATGGTTGAATGTACTTATTGTAAGTCGCTTTGGATATAAGCGTCAGCTAAATGACATGTAATGTAGTGGATGTCCGCTCACCATCTTAAAATCAACCCCGACAAGACTGAACTACTTCTATTTCCGGGAAAAGATTCTCCGACCCAGGACTTGACGGTCAACTTTGGCAACTCCATGTTAACGCCCACTTTGACTGCAGGAACCTCGGCGTGACGTCGACAGCCGACTCTCCCTGACTGCAACATCACTGACAACACCATCCTGTAGATACTCGCTCTACAACATCAGGAGAACACGTCCTCTTCTCACTCAGAAGGTACTGATTCAGGCTCTTGTCGTCTCCCTCCTGGACTACTGTAACTCTCTCCTGCAGGTCTCCTGCTACCTCCATTCAGCCTCTGCAGCTCATCCAGAATGCAGCAGCTCCACTGGTCTTTAACCTTCCTAAGTTCTCCCTCACTCCTCCACTCCTCCGCTCTCTTCACTGGTACCGGTGGCTCATCCAGTTCTAAACACTGGTGCTCACGTACCAGGCTGTGAATGGATGGGGTCCAGCTTACATCCAGGACCTGGTCCATCCCGACCCGCGCTCTCCGCTCTGCATGTGATAAACTGCTTGTTCCTCCTCACTGAGAGCAAAACACTCGACTAGATCTCCACTCTTTGCTGTCCTGCTCCTAAATGGTGGAAGGAGGTCTCTGAAGACATCAGGACCACAGAGAGCCTTCACATCTTCAGACTAAAGACACACCTCTTCAGACTCTACCTCCACTAACACACTAACTACCTGTAGCACTTAAATTGTACTTGTAACGTCACTTATCTATAGCAATTGTAAATTGGCTTATTTGAGCAAATTGCACTTTCTTCTTCTTTGTACCCTATGGTTGAATGCACTTATTGTAAGTCGCTTGGGATAAAAGCGTCAGCTAAATGAAATGTAATGTAATGTAATGCTTGTCGTCCGCAATGAATGGACAGTAAAAGCACTGCTCATTCTACTATTTCTTTTTTTTCATCACACTGAACATCTGCTCACACATGTAAGTAGAGCCAAACAACACCAGCAGCCTCTGTGGCGTCCTCCTCATGTTTGGAAACTTGGCTTCGCTTAGTGAAGTATAGAATGCAGCCAGGTTAAGGGAGTTGAACTTCTCCTTTAAGATGGCGTCAGATTGAAGATCAATGAGTTCCAATTGCAACTCCTGTTGCACCGTTTCATAGTCTTGTGACAGGGGACACGGCAGAATTCTCTGTGCAGGTTGTCCAGTGATTTGCTGTATTTCTTCACATGTTGAGGGGCCTCTTTTTCAGTGTCGCTAGTGTGGGGAAATTTGTTTGAAATTTGTCTTGAGAATAAAGTCAACTTGGCTTTGAAGGCCCTCCCATTTGTGTACATTTCATGCACAAACGGATCTTTCCCTTGTAGCTTCATGTTCAGCTCATTCATGTGTCCACAGCAAAAGCAAAATCACAAAGCCAATCTGCGTCGCTCAGCTCTGGAAAATCATCAGCTTTCCCGATTAACTCCAAAAATGCGCTAATCTCCCCTTTGAGCTCCCACACTCGTCGACATACTTTCCCCAAACTTAGCCAGTGGACACGAGAGTGATACAGCAAGTGCTGGTGATCAGCATCACTTTCCTCAAGGAACTGAATAATTTGCCGATGCTGAAGTCCCCTCGCTCGTATACAGTTAACAAGTTTTACGACTGGCTTCACTATGTTCCCGACTTGAGTTAAGAAACATCGCTGCTGGTCTTTGCCGTCATCGTGCTTCGGGAAATTCAAGTCGAAACAAAGAAGTGTTACAGCGGTCTTTTCTATAATTTATAATTCATAATACTCGGCAGGCGGAGTCAAAACGCCCAACGGGCCTGCAGGCCGTAGTTTGCCCACCCTTGGTCTAAACAATTAGACCTAAACAACGCACATATTGCAAATATACACCACAAGAATAAACTGTAAAAATACAAGTTTATTTAATACCATTATTTAATAAACATTTTTATGTTTGAATTTTGACAGGGTAGGCAGTGCCATTAGACATTAAGCTGAGTTAATGTCAGGTCAGACTACAGGGGAGCAACACAAGAACAATTAGAAACACTAGTTTCTAATTGTTTCTAACTCAATCCACAAACTTCCTCCAGTAAGAAAAAGACCGTATCCTTTATCAGCCCTGTGGCCAAGTTATTCTCTACTCCACGGAGTGGGAGTTTAGGTGTCTTGCTCAGGGACACTTCGACGTGGGAGATGGAGCAGCCAGGGTTTAAACCACCAAAGCTACGGTTACCGGCGAGCTCTCTGTACTCCACGGTCGCCACAAAGAAGAAGGAACAGTGAGTGTACACCAGTACATGTTAGTTCATGTCGTCTTTGTCTGATCAGTATCAGAGGTTGGGGTGTCAAACCGTGGCCCGGTGGTGGGTCGGAACAGGAAGTTGCTCCTCCCGGTCAGCAGCTTGTTGCTCGATGGCGGCGGCGACATCAGTGACGACGTTGGCATTGAGAGCTACCGCTTGGACGCCGTCAGGTATGAGGCCTGATCAGGAGATCCGTAACATTCCTTAGGCCTCTGTACCCACTCAGCTGTGCTTTCTGCAGTGGGCCGCTTGGGGTAAGACTGGATGGGGCGGATCAGGCAGTCAACACAGCAACGGGCATCCAGGCAGACACGTTCAGGCTGACCGTGCCCGACCAGCAGGGGTCAGCGTCGCTGAGTGTCAGAGTGCATGAAGGTCAGAGGGTTCACTTCATAATGGTGTGGGGGGGGGGGGGCAGCTGTACCAGACCTCCATGTTGTTTCTTGTCCTTCTCCCCCCTGCAGCCCCCAGTCCCCCCCCTGTGGCCCACGCCAGCGGCAGCCACACCGTTTCTCTTCCCAACAGCTCTCTGGTTCTTAGGGGCTCCGTAACCGACGGAGACCAGACGGATGTCCACTACCTTTGGATCAGAGACAGCCAAAGTCCTGCTGCTGGGGTCAGTAGTTCTGGATTACAGGAAATTATACTTTAATTATTATTATCATATTATTAATATTGTATCATCATCATCAACATACTGTATTATTATTATTAAAGCTTTTTTAGAGTAGATTAGCTCCATAGATTGGATTACACAAGACAACAGTAGATTCTAATTTAAATACGCATTATTTTTATTATTATTAATATAATGTATTTATAATATATGATGTAATAATAGTAATTTAAATATGGGGGGACAAGTCGGCCAAATTCAGCTTTTTGGCGTTTTTCCGTAGTTTTCTGACTGCGTTTTTTTTATTTTTATCGACTTCATATTTTTGTTTTTGCTGAACAACAATCAACCAAGGGGCTCAACAGTTGAGACATTACCTCCGTCAGGCTCGGACAGGAGAATTTGGCACGATCCATAAGGTACGATAACACTACCAACTTCCATTGTAGAGGGCGGCATGGTAAGGCTAGCAGGTTTGCACTGTGTGGGTCGTTAACCTACTACTAAATGTTAGCCAACAACGACTTCTGCTTATTGATAGCTAATGTTACTCTCTGGTTGGTCAAAAAACTGGTGGGTGGTGTCATCTTTTTTATCGATGGCACGCAATCGACTGAACGTCATAACGATGTTGTTACGTATCATCGCACCTTTGTTAGTGGGTATAAGGAAATCCTTGACTTTTCATATACGGTATACAGCGTATACCTGCGTGTCACGTAGACTACACTACTGATATATTTCATACATATATATATATATAAAACTTTTCTCTTTTGGTGACATTTTCTTATCTACAAGCACAAAAGGGTCAACAATATCAATGCTGAGAACAAATGAAATACTAATTTGAGGCTTTATTATTTCCTGGCCTTTGTTTCAGTGTTTTTGACACCACTTCAAGATGTCAATTAAGTGACAGCATCTTGTCTCGCAGGCTTGAGGGTGCATTGGAAAACTGGAAAAAATCTATTTTTTACTCTGCTGGGTGACGAACATAGTATAGACGAATGAGATTACAAATTGACTGTATTGTGCTTTTTTTAACTTTTTCTAGCAGGCAATTAAAATGAAAAAGATATTGGTGGGGACAATCGTCTTTCCCAAACTTTGGTTGTGACTAGTCCCTAATGGCCATGTGCAGACCTACGCCCTTGCCTTCAGACATTGATGATGCTTAATCATGATTATTGTGAGTTGAAATGCTTTGGCCGTGGCAAACAATCATTGGTAATGGAAAATCTGCATGTGATAAACTGCTTGTTCCTCCTCACTGAGAGCAAAACACTCGACTAGATCTCCACTCTTTGCTGTCCTGCTCCTAAATGGTGGAAGGAGGTCTCTGAAGACATCAGGACCACAGAGAGCCTTCACATCTTCAGACTAAAGACACACCTCTTCAGACTCTAACTTGACTAAAAGACTAACAATGTAAATTGTAGCACTTAAGTGCCATTATAAGTACATTTTATCTATAGCTAATTGTACATTCGAAAGGGTAGGAAAGGGTAATGTTGGTTTATGATGGCAGTAATAGTAATATGATTAATATGTAAAATAATAATAATGATGATGGTGTCGGCAGGGCCACGGCAGGAGGCAGGAACAGGGATCAGATAGAACCATGATCCATGGAAACCTGTGAGGCGAGAAAGCACAAAAAACTTCGTGGAAGAAACAAAGTTAGTAATAGTTAATGTTTACAGCAATAGAAATGGGAATATCAATGATGTTAGAAGCGGTAGGTGTCTGCGGGCCAGGCAGGAGTCAGGACCAGTCCAGACGGTGCATTTGGGCATTAATCAAACGTGCATTAATAAAAACATGGATTATTAGAGCAGAAGGAGAGAGTGAGAGAGGAGCTCTGTGTGTCCCCCGTCCCCCGGCAGTCTAAGCCTATAGCAGCTTAACTAAGGGGCTAACCTGAGCCAGCCCTAACTATAAGCAATATCAAAGAGGAACGTTTTAAGCTTTATCTTAAATTAGCTGACCGAATCTGCCCCCCGGACTGAAAGTGGAAGCTGGTTCCACAAAAGCGGGCCTTGATAACTAAAGGCTATCGACCACCAGCCCCTCGCACTCTCCTCCACCGACGTGTGTGCGGCACTGAGCAGGATTAATGCACGTAAGGCTGCTGGCCCTGATGGCGTCCCCGGACGCGTGCTCACGGCCTGTGCTGGGCAGCTAGCTGAGGTCCTGACTGACATATTCAACCTGTCACGAGCCTAAGCTACTGTCCCCACGTGCTTTAAAACCACCTCCATCGTGCCAGTGCCAAAGCACTCCACCACAGTGAGCCTAAATGACTTCCGCCCAGTTGCACTCACTCCAACCATCATGGAGTGCTTCGAGAGGCTGGTCCTGGCCCACCTCAAAACCTGCTTACCACCCACACTGGACCCCTTCCAATTCGCTTACCGCAAGAACAGGAGTACGGAGGATGCCATCTCCACGGCATTACACTCCGCCCTTTCTCACCTGGACAATAACAACAGCTATGTGAGGATGCTATTCATAGATTTCAGTTCAGCTTTCAACACTGTCATCCCCTCCAAACTAATCACGATACTCAGTCACCTGGGTATCAACACTTCCCTCTGTAACTGGATACTGGACTTCCTATCCAACAGACCCCAGTCTGTTAGGGTAGAGAACCACACCTCCTCAACCCTCATCCTGAACACCGGCGTGCCACAGGGCTGTGTGCTAAGTCCTCACCTCTACTCCCTCTGCACCTATGACTGCACACATGTACACGGTTCTAATACCATTGTCAAGTTTGCAGACGACACAACGGTGATTGGCCTCATCAGTGACAACGATGAGTCGGCCTACAGAGAGGAGGTCCAGCACCTGGCGGTGTGGTGCGCCGACAACAACCTGGCTCTCAACATCAAGAAGACCAAAGAGCTAATTGTGGACTTCAGGAAGCAAGCTGGCACACACATCCCCATCCATATCAACGGGACGGAGGTTGAGCGTATCGCCAGCTTCAAGTTCCTGGGTGTCCACATCTCTGAGGACCTCTCTTGGACCCTCAACACCTCATCCCTGGTAAAGAAAGCACACCAGCGTCTCTTCTTCCTGAGGAGACTGAAGAAGGCCCATCTGTCTCCTCAGATCCTAGAGAATTTCTACCGCTGTACCATAGAGAGCATCCTTACAAACTGCATCTCAGTATGGTACGGGACTGTCGCGGACCGTAAATCACTGCAGAGGGTGGTGAAAACTGCCCAACGCATCACCGGTCCCTCACTCCCCACCATTGAGGCTGTCCAGAGCAAGAGATGTTTGCGGAGGGCACGCAGCATCGAAAAGGACAGTTCTCACCCCAGCCACAGACTGTTTGCCCTCCACCCCTCTGGGAGGCGCTACAGGGTGCTCCGTTACCGGACCAGCAGGTTCAGGAACAGCTTCATCCCTGCGGCTGTCACTCTACTGAACTCTGCCCCCCCTGAGCTCTGAACTCTGCCCCCCACCCCCACACACACATCTCCCTCAGTGACTGTACTTCCCCCTCCACCCTGGCTTGACTGCCACACACCATCCTCCAGCCACTTATACCTACAATACCTCTCAAATATAATATTACTAATACGTCTTTCACATCATCTCACTTATTACCACCACTAATACTTATATCATATCACCTAGACTTCTTACCTCAATTGCTGCTATTCTTGTCCCAATTACTGTTCATATTGCATATCCATTTCTTACTGTTCATATTGCATATCTATTTCTTACTGTACATATCTATTTATTCACTTATTACACTTTACATATGCACATACTCTGCACCTTTTGCTATTTTGCACTTCTGGTTGGATGCTAAACTGCATTTCGTTGCCTCAGTACTTGTACTCTGTGCAATGACAATAAAGTTGAATCTAATCTAATCTATGAGATAAGACGGTGCCTCACCAGCAAGTGCCTTGAAGGTGAGGAGTACCGTAAATTCTATTTTTGATTTAACAGGGAGTAAGTGCAGAGAAGCTAATACAGTAGTAATATGATCCCTTTTCTTAGTTGTTAATACACATGCTGCACCATTCTGAATCAAGTGGAGAGGTTTACAAGAGCAGCCTTTTAACAAAGAATTACAGTAATCCAGTCGAGAAGTAACAAACGCATGAACTCATTTTCTCTGCATCACTTTGAGACAGGAAGTTCCTGATTTTCGATATATTCCGTAGATCAGGTAGATTCAACAGGAATCCGCGGAGGTACTGCAAGTGGCCGTTGCAATTTTTTGGCAGTTTTGGGCGGTCTTTTTCCACAAATTTTAAATGTCTTCAGAATCAGAATTGTATTTATTATCTTTAAATACACATTAACATGAGTCCAACATATTGTAGCAAACAATAAATTAATGGAGAAGACGTTATCTTTCAGTCCGCAACACACATTCAGCTACCCACAGGAGCTCTGCTGGGCACCGGTTCATTCATAGCTACTTTCATGCAAATACGACAGTACAGGCACCAGCCAATCAGATCGCGTTTATGCTCAAAAATAAAAGATGGTTGACCAAACTCCGTAGAATAGGGGGTCCCTGCTCCATCTCACCATCAGTTTGGGGGTCCTTGGCCTGAAAAACATTGAAGAGCCCTGCCGTAGATGAGAAAAGGCAGTCCTTGAAGTCTTCTTTATATGAGAGTTGAAGGACATATCCTGGTCGAAGAGAACTCCAAGATTCTTGATGGTGCTGCTGGATACCAGAGCAATTCCATCCATAGAAACTGTGTCATGTGACAGCTAACTTTCGAAGGCACTCTGGGCCTTTAGATAATTTAACTTATAACTGTTTTGTCTGAGTTTAGCATCAAGAAGTTGCAGGTATTGATGTCTCCAAGACATTCTTGAAGTCTAACATGTTGGTCGGGCTGTTCCTGCTTTATCGACAGATGAGTATTGTCTGCATAACAATGGATCATTTTATGCAGTACTTTCTGATGACATCGGCCAAAGGAATCATACAGTGGGTACGGAAAGTATTAATAATAATAATAATAATTGGTTTTATATAGCGCTTTTCTAAATGTCTCAAAGACGCTTTAACATAGTCGAAGGGGGGACGGTGTGAGGCAGACAGGCAGGAGACGAGACACGAGGGGCGACATATACGGGCCGATCGCTTACAACTACATAGACTGAAGGGTAGGGGAAGGGAGGGGGCTACGGGTAAGCAGATGAGAAAATATGTGTTTTATGGCGGGACTGGAATGTGGTGATGGAGTCGGAGTCTCTGGTGAGAATGGGGAGTGAGTTGCAGAGCTTGGGAGCTGCCCTGGAGAACGCTCTGTCCCCAAAGCTGAGTTTGGATGTGGGGGTGAGAAGTAGTCTGGCCGAGGTGGATCTGAGGGACCGATGAGGTTGGTAGGGGAAAGGAGTTCAGAGAGATAGGGAGGAGCAAGTTGGTGGAGGGCTTTGTAGGTGAGGGTCCGGTGGGAGACGGGGAGCCAGTGGAGGTCTTTCAGGAATGGGGTGATATGGTGCCATGATTTGGTGTGGGTGAGTAGTCGTGCAGCTGCATTCTGGACCAGTTGTAATTTATTCATGGAGGTGTTGCTGATGCCGTAGAGAAGTGAGTTGCAATAGTCAAGACGGGAGGAAATGAAAGCGTGGATGAGTTTCTCTGCTGTAGGGGGTGTGAGAGACGAACGGATTTTTGCGATGTTGCGTAGGTGGAAGAAGGATATTTTGACCAGTTGACGGATGTGTGGCTCAAGGAAGAGGGTGGAGTCGAATATTACGCCAAGGTTGCGTGCCTGGGGGGAGGGGGAAACAGAGATGGCATCGATGTTGAGTGTGAGGTTGTTGGTTTTGGTGAGGGTGAGTTGTGTTTTGTCGCTGTTGAGTTTGAGAGAGTTCTGTTGCATCCAGGCTTTAATTGCAGAGAGGCAGGCGTTGATGTGGGAGAGCGGTGGGTTGTGAGGGGTGTTGGTGCTGAGGTAGATCTGAGTGTCGTCAGCATAGCAGTGGAAGTCCAGGTTGAAGTGACGAAGGATCTGACCGAGGGGGGATAAGTAGATTATGAACAGGAGTGGACCTAGTACAGAGCCTTGGGGGACACCTTGTGTAACTGTGGATCTGGCAGAGGAGTTTTTGTGAAGGGAGATGAAGTGAGATCTGTTCGTGAGGTATGACTGGAGCCAGCTGAGTGCAGTACCTTCGATACCGATGGCTTGGAGTCTGGTGAACAGGATAGTGTAACTCACGGTGTCGAAGGCTGCACTTAGGTCCAGGAGGATGAGGATGTTGAGGGCTGCGGTGTCGGCAGAGGTGAGGAGGTTTCTTGAGTATGGGGGTGACAGCAGCTTTTTTGAAGGCTGAGGGGACAAGTCCATGGGACAGTGAGGAGTTAAAGAGGTCGGTAAGGTAGGGGCATAGCACAGGGAGGCAGGTCTTCAGCAGGGTGGTGGGGGGGGTCCAGGGAGCAGGTGGTGGGCTTGGATGTGCTGATGAGTTTGGCAATGGTTGCCGAGTCAACAGGGGCGAACCGGGAGAGGCGGTGTAGGGGAGGAGGGGACAAGGGGTCCAGCAGGATGGAGAAGAAGGGGCTTGGTGTGGTTGCTGCTGGGTCAGACACAGGGAGCAGTGAATTATTGATCGTGGTGATTTTGTCGCTGAAGAACTGAAGAAATGAGTTACATAGATCAGGCAAGGGGTCAGTGAGGGTACAATTATACATTCTTTGAGCTCCCAGAAACATTTACAGCAGAAACAATCCCAGTCTTAAAGGTCAACATTCCTACTCAGCAAGACAATTGAAAGAAAGGTGGTAATATCTGAAAGTTAAAAAACGTTTTAATATTTAAATTTTTTTAACTTTATTCCCTTGTTTTATACTAACCCATAGCCTTATTCTACTAACCCATTGCATTAGCATTTCATTCCACTTTATTTCATTACTTGTGCACTGTTGTCTTGTCTGTCTACTGTCGCGCACTAACCGCCAAGACAAATTCCTTGTATGTTTGACATATTTTGGCTAATAAATGTTTCCTGATTTCTGATCCTGATCCTTCCTGATCCTGAAGAAATCTGTATCCCAGAATTTAACGCTGATGTGGAAATCTTGATCGGGACTAATGCACCAAAACTAACGGAGCCCTAGGAAATCATCAACAGCCAAGGTGATGGACCTTATGCCGTGAGGACACTATAGGGGTGGGTTGTCAGCGGCCCTTTGAAGGGCAATAGTGGTTGTTGTCAGAGAACCTGCTCAACAATATATGCCAATAGGATAGCCATTGTCAGACAGGAAGAGCTGTTGGTCTCCCAGTACAATCAGGATTTCAATGAAAAGTTACTGGAGGAGAAGCAGGAATGTCATTACTGCATGCACTTACCTGTCACAGTGGATGACATCACAATGCCAAACAACAGGGACATCACCAGAGCAAAATCTTCCATTATTCGCTTCTGTCAGCAAGCATCATTCAAGGAAGGAATCTCTTCATTGGAATGTGGAGCATCTGGTGTATGGCAAATCAGTAATATCTACAGATTGGATCCTGTGTTGAAAGATGACTTGATAAAAGTGGGTGCAGCTTTACCTGAGGAGCTAAAGCATCCTGCAATACTCAATTTTTTCTTATTTCAGCGATCGCCACCGAGCTAATAGCTAAAATGCGCAAAATCTCTAACCTGTTACTTTGAGTGTGCAGTGATATGGAATGCTCGGGTCAATGTGAACAGCAACCAGGCAGTGCACCACCCGTAGTGGTGCTCAAGCACCTGCTCTTTTAATCTAATTGATTAATCCATTCATTTTGACAGCCCCAATTAAAATACATAGATTGTATGGTAGATTAACATAGATTTATCCCATATTATATTTTAAGTGTAATCACATTAGAGTGACTTTGAATTATTTGATATAGAACTACATTTGAATTACAGGAATTTAATGACCTCCATGAAGGTCAGCTGATCAATACCGTCCAATCATAAAGCAGGAGTACCTGGATTCAGTGATGAACTGATATTGATATCTGTGATTGATGTCTGTCGGCAGGACGTCCTGTACAGCTCTGAGACTCAGGCCTCCCTCTACCTGTCCAACCTAGTGGAAGGAACCTACCTTTTCCAGCTGAGGGTGACTGACGCTCAGGGGCGTTCAAGCACATCCACGGCCACCGTTGAGGTCCGACCTGGTAGGTCCCGATCGATTTATGGTTATTGATTGATTGATTGATTGATCGCCAGGTGGCTAAAGAGGGTTGGTTGTGTCTCCGTAGAGCCGGGGGGGGTTGAGGAGGTGGAGCTGGAGATGCTGGTGTCGGTGTCTCAGGTGAGCGTGGCTCAGAGGGACACGGTGGTCCGACAACTCGCCGCACTTATCCATGTCCTGGACAGCGAGGTCCAGGTTCGAGCTCTGCAAGGCCACTCCCACCGCAGGTACTGAGTTTACTGACTGGTTCACTCACTGGTACACTGACTGTTTTGCTGACTGGTTCGTTGACTGGTTTGCTAACTTGTTTAATGACCATTTCATTGACTGGTTCATTGACTGGTTCACTGACCGGTTTACTGACTTGTTTACTGACTGTCTTGCTGACTGGTTTAATGTGTCTGTGTTGGTGCAGCACGGTGTTGCGGTTCTCTGTCCTCGGCCCCTCAGAACCAATCTCTGGCTCCCGGCTGGTGGTTCTGCTGAGAAACCAGTTGCTCAGCGAGAAGAGCGACTACCTGCTGTTCAGGGTCCTGAGAGTCGACACTGTTTGTGAGTTTAAACAAGGTCCGGTTCACTATAGAGACCAGACCAGGTTCACTACAGGGATCAGTACCGGTTCACTTTAGAGACCGAGAACCTGCTCATAACAGAGACCAGGACCCTTTTTCTTGCAGAGAGCCTGCAAGTCCCCTGAATACCCATTTCACATGATCCTGTTGTTTCCTTGTTTAGCCGATTTCTTTAAAGGCCTTTAAAGAAAGGCCTGGTTTAACTTGAAGGCCTTTAACAACATGTAACTGACTTTAACACGAATCTACACCCCATGTCCTTTTTCAGTGTGCCTGCTTCGCTGCTCGGGGCGAGGTCAGTGTGATCCAATCACAAAGGAGTGTGCATGTGACCCCTTCTGGACGGAGAACCTGGTTCGCCTATACCTTGGTGATGGAGAGAGCAACTGTGGTATAAACATGCTTTAGTTATCAGACTAAACCAGGAGGGGCCATGTGGTTCTGTGCTCACCCTGTTCTTCCCGTCAGAGTGGAGGGTGCTGTACGTCATCTTGACCAGCTTCCTGCTCATGGTCTCCATCCTGTGCCTCAGCTGGATCTTCATCTGCTGCTGCAGGAGGTGAACACGTCTACAGAACTCATGGTTTCACCTCATGTCCTCTGTTGGTCTAACGGCCTGTTTGTATTCAGGAGGAGACAGACCAGAGTGAGGAGGAAAACCAAATACACCATGCTTGATAACATGGACTTGCAGGAGAGGGTGGAGCTCAGACCCAAATTCAGTGAGTCTGTAACATAGAGCGTCATTGATCCTAAAAAAACCCTCAACAGAGCTTGGATCCCCCACTGACTGACTCTGGCATCCCTTTTTCCACCGGTCACTTTCTTTACACTTTTAACTTTTATTCCTTTATTTTTCAATTGTTTATTCTATATCCGCCTAACCCATAGCCTTATATTATATTTTATTTTCAGAGGTTGAGATACAGAGGGCAGTGTTCACTCATTTTATTTGGAAAGAGCAGCATTTATAAAAGGACCACAACAGTGTTTAGTTTTTTTGATGAGATTTTCTTGTTTTACATTAGGAATCAAACCCCTCACTTTCTGCAGGTATCAAACACCAGTCTGATGAAGTCAGAGTCTGAGCTGGACAGCGACCAGGACACCCCGTTGAGCTCCTGATCCATCTCTTGATCTTTAACCCATCTCCTTTCTCCACAAGTTCAAGTTATTCTTGAAAACCTTATAGAAATAGCAGAAAATGTGGAAGTTTACTAGGGAGTACTAAGCTGACGTTTCTGCTTGGTTGGATTCTGGACAGAAGGTCTCAGCATCGCTGTACATTACTATTTATGAGAGATGCGTCGGATCAATTTCACATAGACGCACTTTTCAACATCAGGGGGCACAAAAGTAGAATAAAGAAATCCAGGATAAGTGAAAAAGTGCAGCTTGACTTAGTTTGATCTTAATCTGTTTCACATTTGCCGACCCGGAAGGAGAAGCTCAGTCAATCCAGGTGCACACAGCTGGATCAGTGCACGTTGACGGCTTTCTTAAGAAGACCACGGTGTCCATCACAGATCTACTGATGCACAGATGGAGAAGACGCGCGCGGCGTATTTTTCATCCACTGAGCAGCAACTAATTATGGAAACTTATGAGATGAAGCATCTAATATGTAAAAAATGAAATATTGCAGCTGTAATTAAACAGAGACAGTTGAGGACCGACTGAATGTAGAAGGATTTAAAAAGATTTAGTTACTAGGGAAGCTGTACACCGTTTTGTGTCCGTTTTATTGCTGTATCTGTTTATGTGCTAAATGTGCTGGTTTTACTGTAAAGTGTCTTTGAGTAGCCTACCATGTAAAGCACTATATAAATAAAATGTATTATCAGCCTACTTTGCCTTAAAAGTGAAAATAAATCACTATTAGATGCCTGCCTATTTGATCTAACTTTTTAGTAATCTAGAATTCATGTACATTCTTCAGGAAAGGTAATAGAAATGTGAGCCAAGGACTTCAGTGCCAAACACACTTCTGACAGCAAATAGTGCCTTTATTTACAGTTTGACATATAAAAAGATGCCGCTTGCAGCAAAGCTCAGAGCCATACAGACGTGTGTGTGATGGTGAGAAGCTTCACGCTGGTCTGCCCTCAAACATCCTCTCACGTCTCCGTATCAGTGCTTCTTCATCCAACATCACGAAGGAACAGGTGATGGGACTTTATACATCGCCCTCAACTGTTAAACACATGAGACTCCAGGATTAATCTCAGCCTGTCTGTCTGTCAGCCTGTCTTGTCTGTCAAATAGAACATGCTTTAAATTAATAAAGGGCTCATTAAATTCACCAAATTTGAAAGCTTGTTAGTATAAAAGTAGTTGCTTCATTAGGAATACATGTATATATACAGATGTACATATATATGAACCTGCTGGCTTAAGAATGTTTAACAATTATTTTACAAAAGTTTTGATCTATTATTTTTTTCATTTAAACTGAACTCATGAGCCTCTGTAGAAATAATTGTGCTGCGATGACGTCATAGATTCTTACTTATAAATGGACATTAAATGTATTAAGTAGTAAATATAATAGAGGAATCATTTAAAGCCACAGGAGTATAACTATACTTAAATACTTCTAATTGGGTACAGCTTCATTATCACTAACATTTAAACATCAACACCGGGTAGCAACCGTAACTACGCACATGGCTCATAAGTAGCTTTTCATTTAACTGCTTTGTTATTATTTACAATGCAACTTAAGAGTTTACGTTGACATTTGAAAGATTAATTCTTTAAATTTTGTTTACTCATGTTGTAAAAGTAAAACAATAAAAGTGTAGATCTAACTTGGTCCAAGTGACTGCTTAAACTTTACTATGGAAACCATCTGAAGGGTGTAATGTTACCTATTACATCTTCTTAGAATGCTAAGCTACCGCTAAGCTCCAACGCCACTGCTGCTCCTAACGTCAGAGTAGTCATGATGGATCTGCATGTTAATAATTGATCATCTTTACAAAGAGGGTGACGCACTACTGAGGTCTTCTTCAGGACTGATTTATAGCTTCTATAAAGCGGAGATCTTATGGCCGCGGTCATCTGGTCCACACTCATGGTTTCAGGCCTCCGAAGCACATGTACTTGACCTCCAGATACTCGTCAATGCCGTACTTGGAACCTTCAACACCCAACCCGGACTGTTTGACTCCTCCAAACGCTGCCTCTGGGGTGGAGAGGAGGCCCTCGTTGACCCCAACCATCCCCACCTCCAACGCCTCCATCACCCGCCAGATCTGACTGACGTCCTGAGAGAAGAAGTAACCTGAGGACAGAGACGGAGATGTCAGCAAGTTCACCTCCTTCGCAGTTTAAGAGCCAATAAGACGACATGTCAGGGTTAATGAGGACTCTCCTTCTGTTACCTTCATGTCCTCAAAGAGTTCACAGATCTCAGCTCTCATTAACGCCACTTATCAACGTCTACATTTCAGAAATAATTAGTCTTTTAACAGTTTATTTGTACTTGTCTCACCTGCCAGCCCGACATTAGACGCGTTAGCGATAGCCAGAGCTTCCTCCTCTGTATTAAACCTAGAAATCAATCAAGATATAGATTGTTAAAGTCACAAGTATGTCATACCAAGAAATCTCAAACACCCCAAAAATAAAATAGTATGTTGTTAAAAATGTAAAATCTAAAAAGGTTTTAAAGGTCTGAGGGTACAGACCTGATGACTGGCAGCAGCGGGCCAAAGGTCTCCTCCTTGGTGCAGATCATCTCCGTGGTGACGTCGGACAGCAGAGTGGGTTCCATGAAGGACCCTTCCAGACGCTTCCCCCCCTTCAGCACCGTGGCTCCCCGGGACACGGCATCCGCGATCTGCTTGACCACCTGCAATACACCAGAGTTCAGGCGTTAGTCGACCGGTTTACAGCAGCGCCCAGTGAGAAAAGTGGGCGGCTCCTTTTTCAGAACGGCACAATCCTCTCAGTTGGTATTTAGCGACATGGAGCCTCCCCCTCTTCCTCCTCCTCTTCCTCACGCAGATTCCATGTAACGTTAGATGAGGATCTTCATGACCGTGGGTTTTTTTTCTAACTTTATTGAGAATGTGGCACAAGACAGCGACTTGCAAGCAGCGTCTTAAATAAAGTGATGTGTGTCTTAATGCGGCTTTAGAAATGGAAACAAAGGGATTCTGTATTTGCTGATAAAGCCTGAAACGGATCATTTGACCAATGTTCTGATAAGCGACTGACCACTACCCTGCACGTCCCCCCATCCGGCCAGACCGCTCGCCCGACCACCAGCCGTCACTGGAAAATGGGGGCTGGTGGTTAGAGTCCAGGCTGCCCCATGTTCCATGTCGAAGTGTCCCTGAGCAAGACACCAAACCCCTAATTGCTCCCCGGGCAAAAATGTGAAAAAGCCATGAGTTTAAAGTGTGATGTAAGTCGCTTTGGATAAAAGCGTCTGCTAAATGACCTGTAATGTGATGTAATGTAAAATGGCTTCTTGTCTTATCCGTTTAAGTTATATAGCATGTCCCTCTATTGTTTTAGCGTTGCTATGCCTCCTCTAAATATCGCCATGTTCCCATCATACGAACGGCAGGTCACATGATCTGTAGGCACCTTCCTATAATATGAGAGGCATATTCGGATGATGGGAACATGGCGACATATTCTAAAACAACAGAGGGACTCAGTAAGCCCAGAGCAGCCAATTGTGCACCATTAATAGACACGAGAACCACAAGGATTAATGCAACTAAACATTTTGATGTAGTTAACGTACGTTTATGAAGCTGACCGTGGAAACAAAATGCCCACCAGCTGCAGTCAGTTACGTCAAGATGGAGAGAACCTTTTGCATTGGAAGTAAAACAAACTCCACGTGACAAACTGAACACTAAATGCACCGCTAGGCTAAGCTAGCTGCTATGCTACTATGTAACGTTACCCTGTGCAGTCTGCAGAGGACCACTGTGTCCGTTTGAAGACATTCTGGTTAATGATGAAGAGCTGAGAGCAAAGTGCACGAGGACGACAGGTCGTAGTTCAACATGTTCCACCACAACCTGCAGGTTTGTGTTTAAAATAACTAACTATTAAACAACAGGGTCTAAAATACACTTCAGTGATTCCGCATTACTTTTAAGTTCTAGTCGTTAGAAACAAAAGACGTTCATTATAAACAAGGTTGTAACAACATTAAGCGAGATGAATGAATGGCATTAGTTTCATCTGTTGGCAGCGAGCACCTGGAACCAGAGAGAAGAACCTGTGAATGAATGAGCGCCGGGTCTCACTTACCTTCTCTGCAGCTCTAGTGTTGATGAGCGGCCCCTGGGTCGTCCCGGGCTCTGACCCGTGACCCAGCCGGAGCTCGGCGTCCATCGCTCTGCCCAATTTGTCCATGAAGCCATCGTGGATTCCACTCTGCACCAGAAACCGGTTGGAGCACACGCACGTCTACGGGACCAGAGGACGGCTGTTTAACGGCTCCACGGGGCCGCGTCCACAACCACGACCTTACCTGTCCACAGTTTCTGAACTTGGAGGCCATGGCTCCGGACACCGCCTGGTCCACGTCGGCGCTGTCGAACACAATGAAGGGGGCGTGGCCTCCCAGTTCCATGGACGCTTTTTTCACGGTGTCAGCCGCCATTTTCAGCAGCACCTGAGAACGCACACATTATATACACACGCACACACACACACACACACACGCACACATTATATACACATACACACACACATTATATACACATACACACACACACACACACACATTATATACACATACACACACACACACACACGCACACATACACACACACACACACGGGAATGTAACCCGACAAACAGCAGCTTTAGAACAATGAATCATGAAGCATCATTGATACGATGTTTCTGTTTCACAGCAGCTGAGAATAAAATATAAAATACTTCAACTTCAAAACAGAAGATGTGCTTCATCCGGCTACAGTCACATGTCCCCCGTCCCCCGTCCCCCCCCCCCTAAAGACTCCTAGCGCTCACCTTGCCGGTGGCGGTGGACCCGGTGAAGGAGATTTTGGCGACGAGCGGGTCGGTGCAGAGGACCTCCCCTACGGCCGGCGTCGTCTCTCTGGAGCACGGGACCACGTTGAAGACCCCCGGCGGGACCCCCGCCTTCTCAGCCAGCTGCAGAACAACAAGTCAGCGAAGGAAGCAGGAACAACGCGGAGGAAGATTAACGTCGTGGAGACCCGACCTCGGCCAGAGCGAGAGCCGACAGCGGCGTGTCCTCGGCCGGCTTCACCACCACCGTGCAGCCGGCGGCCAGAGCTGCTGCCGCCTTCCTGCTGATCATCGCACTGGGGAAGTTCCACTGTGGAGCAGCAGTTACAATCAATTAAAACCTCCATTCATATCAGAGGACGAACCTTGTAGGAAGCAGGAACTCTCAGCATCTTCACGTCTGATGACAGCGAACATGCTGATTGGCTTCCTGATGTTCTCACATGTAAGAAGAAGACGCCCCTCAGAGGACATATGGGGAAAGTGAAAGGTTCTCTGTGAGGGTATTAACCTCATGGCTCTGTAAATCATTTGTTCCATTACTACTTTTATAAAACGTGTAGCTGTGTGGGAAGGAAGCCGCCCTACAAACGGGTTTTGCCATCTTCATAAATTATACTTCACAGTTAAAAGCTTTGAGGGCGGGCTATTTTGCAGTACTCTGGTGGGACCTGCTTTTGATTGGCTGCTCACCGGTGTGATGATGGAGGCCACGCCCACAGGCTGTTTCAGGAGGAGGATTTTTCGGTCTTTGGCGGGCGATGGGACAAAATCTCCGTAGACTCGTCGAGCCTCCTCTGAAAACCACTCGAGGAAGGAGGCGGAGTACGCCACCTCCCCCAGAGACTCAGACATGGGTTTACCCTGAGAGACAGACACAGAGACAGACAGGCAGCTTAAGGACACCAGCTCGGGTCCCTTGTCCCGGTGGGGGTATTCATGTTCCCCTTCTGACTCACACATTCGTAGGTGATGATCTGAGCCAGCTCTTCTTTGTACAGCATCATCAGGTCGAACCACTTCCTCAACACGACGCTCCGCTCCTGCAGGGAGACCAATCACCAATCAAACCCGACCTGCCGACCCCCCGACCTGCCGAGCCCCCGACCTGCCGACCTCCCAACCCCCCGACCTCCCGACCTGCCGACCTGCCGACCTCCCGACCCGCACAGGAGGGAAACTTGTACGGTCGAGTGGCAGACGTTATTTTGCAAATCCTGGTCGTGGCGACCTTTTAATAAATACATTTTCTTCAATGTATTTCTTCATAAGTGGCAGTAATGTAGTGATTTCTAAGCCTGGTTTATGCTTCTGCGTTCTCAGACACGCAAGAGCCCCTCGCGTGTCCCTCGCGTGTCCCTCGCGTGTCCCTCGCGTGTCCCTCGCGTGTCTTTTCACACCTCCTTGCGTCCAAAGCGACGCAGCCTCCTGCATTTAATTATTTATGGTGGGCAGTATGTGCAAATATTTAGGGATGTTTAAAGGTTTTAGAATATATGGGAAAGTATTTAGTCCAGGATCCACAGCCCGTAAAGGGGGGCAAAAAGCGCCAGTATTATAAAGGCTTTTGCCCACCGTAGCCTGGTCTTTAGCTCAATAAGTAGGTTAACTTACCTCACCCATCTCCTCTGACTCTGGAACTGCACACCGAACACATTTCTCGGTTGATGACCGGACAACAAAGTGAGCCAGCTTGTCCAGAGGGGCGTCCAGCACCTTTGCTCCACCGAGGAGGTTTTTAAATGTGCTATATAAAGAACTTGAACTTGAACCTGTGCTTGTAGTAGCAGCGCTAATGTTCACTTCTTCAACTTGGACCTCTTCCACACGCACGCGGTGCTCAATCAGTCTTAAACTATTTTAAACTTCGTCGTCTATGTGTACATCTTGAAGAGCACTTATCCGCCCTAGTATTTCCCAAAAAAACCTCAATATGTGTCAGAACCGTATCTGCAGAAAACCCATGTAGATCGATTTGATGTGCTAATGCTAGCATGCTACCTCGGAGCCCACCGGTGTCCATCATGTCAACACTCACGTCCCTCAGCCTTCTTTTGCACACGGCTCTGTGGTCTGTTCTGAACGTTAGATGTAGCCACGCCCCCGGATTTGCATATAAGAACGTCAAACGTAAAACGGCATTATGAAATAAAAGACTCTGGAAATGAAAAGTGGCATTATGAAATAAAATCACCATGAAATGATTAAATGTATTTAATATTTAAGTAATTATTGCCTCATTTATTTATTGCATGATGTATTTCAAATGCATATTTCATGTATTTATGTATTTATTCATTTATTTAATTTTGACCAAAACGGCATTCCATACACGTCACGTGCTGCATTTTGAACATTCTCAGCAATATGTTTGCGAATGTGTGACGAATCAGGTGACAGAGGCAGAAAACACCTGCGCAACACGAACATGCATGCACGCGTAGGCAAACCAGTAGATTCAAACCAGTAGATTCAAACCAGTAGATTCAAACCAGTAGATTCAAACCAGTAGATTCAAACCAGTAGATTCAAACCAGTAGATTCAAACCAGTAGATTCAAACCAGTAGATTCAAACCAGTAGATTCAAACCAGTAGATTCAAACCAGTAGGGACGCACCTTGGCACTGTTCCGCTTCCAGGAATGAAACGCCTCGTACGCCGCGTCCACGGCCTGTTTGGCCTCCGCCGGGCCGCAGTTGGACACCCGGGCAATCTCGTCCCCGGTAGCCGGGTCCACCACCGGGAAGTCCGAGGCAGCGGAGAGCCAGCGGCCGTTGACGTAGCCCTGCGTGCGGAGCAGCGGGTTGGAGGCGTCCAGGCTGTAGCGTCGGAGCATGGCGGCGGGCAGCCGCGGGAAGCAGCGGGTCCTCAGGAGGCGCTGAGCGGACATGGCCCGCGGAATGTCTCTGCAGAAGCTCCGGCTGCTTTCTGCCGGTCTCAACCAGCACGGAGAAGGATGCGTTAATCACGTGACATCGCATTCGGATGCGTTCATTGACCACAGATACATATATGAAGGCGGAGTGTAAAACGGCCATCTTGGTAGGGAGCGCTCGCTCGCCCATAACGTTGTACTTTAAATAATAATAACTTTGGTTTGGTTTGTTCGAAGCGTCAGTATGACACTGCATACATATGAATACATGCATACATATACATATGAATAACGTTCTGTTTAATATCATTTTTGTGTGAAAACCCATGGTTATAATTATAATGATTCATGATTCAAGTATGCAGTGTCATAAATACATCTCTGACGTTTATAACAAACCAAACCGTTGAAAAAAAATTACATCACTACATCACTACCAACACAATGTTATGGGTGAGCGAGCTGACTGTAGCAAGATGGACAAGACTGAACTACTTCTCTTTCCAGGAAAAGATTCTCCTACACAGAACCTGACGGGTCTTCTCACTCAGAAGGTTCTGATTCAGGCTCTTGTCGTCTCCCTCCTGGACTACTGCAACTCTCTCCTGCAGGTCTCCTGCTTCCACCATTCAGCCTCTGCAGCTCATCCAGAATGCAGCAGCTCCACTGGTCTTTAACCTTCCTAAGTTCTCCCTCACTCCTCCACTCCTCCGCTCTCTCCACTGGTACCGGTGGCTCATCCAGTTCAGATCACTGGTGCTGAGTTTTGTGGGGGTTTTCAGTTGCTCGTTCCTCAGGTGTTTCCCCAACACGCTAGGTTCAGGTGCATCTCAATATTATATTATATATATATATGTGTGTGTGTGTGTGTGTGTGTGTGTGTTAAACTGTAATAAATGTTAAATATTTAACTGCGTGTTTGATACCCTTTTTTGCATTGAATCATACTGGGATGTTTACTGGAACTGATGGGCTGGCCCCACCAAGACATCCACCACCCGCCACTGAATATACGGCATTCAGATCACGTGTCCATCCCATCCTCATCGCCAAGTTTGTAGTGGAAATTTGTGGTAAAGCCCTTGTGAGAAATCAAAAGTATCTTGTATGTGATTATATGTGTATTTATTACTAACAAGAATAGAGAAAAATTATAAGAATATGGAAAAATAAGTTGTAGTCCTACAGACAGAAGTCCGATGAGTCCAATGACTCAATTCAGCTGGAAAGGGACGGATGGTTCCTTCTCCCTCACCGGAGCAGGAAGATCTGACACAGCTTCTCGGTGTTAGAGAAGCTTTAATACACATCACAGAGGTTTGTGTTGTCCAATCAGAAGACACCCTGCACAAAGGAACTTGAGCAGGAAGACAGGTGTGACCATAGACAACCAATGTTTGACAGATGGACAATTTAAAGAAGACAATAAACACGGTGCCGGTCCAGAATGTAGGTGACTAAATTGACGAGAGACTGTGTGCATGGGATCAACCCCCAACACACAACTGCAGAGACGGTTCAATGGTGGTTCAGAGTGCAGGCAGTCTGCATGAGAAATGATACGCAAACACAAGTTTCACTTTCCAAGGTCAGCATAGTGAGATAGCAGAGCAAGAAACAAAGACATCCATTGAAGTAATATTCTACTACTATTCACAAGGGTATAAGTACATTTCCCTGTCATGTGCACTATGATCAGCATCTTATGCTCAATACGTCATCACACACTCTGTCGTGTCTGGGATCTGCTGGTCTGGGATCAGCTGTAGTTCCACATTCGCTCTTTTGGTTTCACTTTTGTTTCTCTTCTCTGTCAATAAATGCTCTTCAGTTTCTGTTGTTGCTGATTCAGTTCATAATATTTACTGTACACAGGTACATGTTGGAGGTACTTTTCTCTGACATATAAATTTGTACTCTACATCTCAGAATATGTTAGATGTACTTGTACTTTAAGTTTATGTATAAACGTGTACTCCTTTATAT